>NW_026558546.1:0-162251 GCF_026930045.1 Uloborus diversus | reverse complement strand
TGCGTGAGCGGGTGGTAAGGTTTGGTTTGTTGGCTGCCTGGCAGGGTTGGTTGGCTGGCTGTCTAGCCAGTTGGTTGGATGGTTGGTCAATTGTTTGGTTGATAGGTTGGCTAACTGGCTGGCTGGCTTGGTGGGTGAGCGGGTGGTAGGGTTTGGTTTGTTGACTGCCTGGCAGGGTTGGTTGGCTGGCTGTTTAGTCGGTTGGATGGTTAGTCAATTGGTTGGTGGATTGGTTGGCTGGCTGGCTGGCTGGCTTGGTGGGTGAGCGGGTGGTAGCGTTTGGTTTGTTGGCTGCCTGGAAGGGTTGGTTGGCTGGCTGTCTAGCCTGTTGGTTGGATGGTTGGCCAATTGGTTTGTTGATAGGTTGGCTGGCTGGCTGGCTTGGTGCGTAAGCGAGTGGTAAGGTTTGATTTGTTGGCTGCCTGGCAGGGTTGGTTGGCTGGCTGTCTAGTCAGTTGGTTGGATGGTTGGTCAATTGGTTGGTTGATAGGTTGGCTGGCTGGCTGGCTGGCTGGGTGGGTGAAGGGTGGTAAGGTTTGGTTTGTTGGCTGCCTGGCAGGGTTGGTTGGCTGGCTGTCTACTCAGTTGGTTGGATGGTTGGTCAATTGGTTGGTTGATAGGTTGGCTGGCTGGCTGGCTTGGTGGGTGAGCGGGTGGTAGGGTTTGGTTTGTTGGCTGCCTGGCGGGGTTGGTTGGCTGGCTGTCTAGTCAGTTGGTTGGATGTTTGGCCATATGGTTTGTTGATAGGTTGGCTGGCTGGCTGGTTTGGCGGTTGAGCTAGTGGTAGGGTTTGGTTTGTTGGCTGCCTGGCAGGGTTGGTTGGCTGGCTGTCTAGTCAGTTGGTTGGATGGTTGGTCAGTTGGTTGGTTGATAGGTTGGCTGGCTGGCTGGCTGGCTTGGTGGGTGATCGGGTGGTTGTACTTGGCTTGTTGGCTGCCTGGCAGGATTGGTTGGCTGTCTGTCTAGTCAGTTGGTTGGATGGTTGGTCAATTGTTTGGTTGATAGGTTGGCTAACTGGCTGGCTGGCTTGGTGGATGAGCGGTTGGTAGGGTTTGGTTTGTTGGCTGCCTGGCAGGGTTGGTTGGCTGGCTGTTTAGTCAGTTGGTTGGATGGTTGGTCAATTGTTTGGTTGATAGGTTGGCTAACTGGCTGGCTGGCTTAGTGGGTGAGCGGGTGGTAGGGTTTGGTTTGTTGGCTGCCTGGCAGGGTTGGTTGGCTGGCTGTCTAGTCAGTTGTTTGGATGGTTGGTCAGTTGGTTGGTTGATAGGTTGGCTGGCTGGTTTGGCGGGTGAGCTGGTGGTAGGGTTTGGTTTGTTGGCTGCCTGGCAGGGTTGGTTGGCTGGCTGTTTAGTCAGTTGGTTGGATGGTTGGTCAATTGTTTGGTTGATAGGTTGGCTAACTGGCTGGCTGGCTTAGTGGGTGAGCGGGTGGTAGGGTTTGGTTTGTTGGCTGCCTGGCAGGGTTGGTTGGCTGGCTGTCTAGCCAGTTGGTTGGATGGTTGGCCAATTGGTTGGTTCATAGGTTGGCTGGCTGGCTGGCTGGCTTGGTGCGTGAGCGGGTGGTAAGGTTTGGTTTGTTGGCTGCCTGGCAGGGTTGGTTGGCTGGCTGTCTAGCCAGTTGGTTGGATGGTTGGCCAATTGGTTTGTTGATAGGTTGGCTGGCTGGCTGGCTTGGTGGGTGAGCGGGTGGTAGCGTTTGGTTTGTTGGCTGCCTGGAAGGGTTGGTTGACTGGCTGTCTAGTCAGTTGTTTGGATGGTTGGTCAATTGGTTGGTTGATAGGTTGGCTGGCTGGTTTGGCGGGTGAGCTAGTGGTAGGGTTTGGTTTGTTGGCTGCCTGGCAGGGTTGGTTGGCTGGCTGTCTAGTCAGTTGGTTGGATGGTTGGTCAATTGGTTGGTTGATAGGTTGACTGGCTGGCTGGCTTGGTGCGTGAGCGGGTGGTAAGGTTTGGTTTGTTGGCTGCCTGGCAGGGTTGGTTGGCTGGCTGTCTAGCCAGTTGGTTGGATGGTTGGCCAATTGGTTTGTTGATAGGTTGGCTGGCTGGCTGGCTGGCTGGCTGGCTTGGTGCGTGAGCGGGTGGTAAGGTTTAGTTTGTTGGCTGCCTGGCAGGGTTGGTTGGCTGGCTGTCTAGTCAGTTGGTTGGATGGTTGGTCAATTGGTTGGTTGATAGGTTGACTGGCTGGCTGTCTAGTCAGTTGGTTGGATGGTTGGTCAATTGGTTGGTTGATAGGTTGACTGGCTGGCCGGCTTGGTGGGTGAGCGGGTGGTAGGGTTTGGTTTGTTGGCTGCCTGGCGGGGTTGGTTGGCTGGCTGTCCAGTCAGTTGGTTGGATGGTTGGTCAATTGGTTGGTTGATAGGTTGGCTGGCTGGCTTGGTGGGTGAGCGGGTGGTAGGGTTTGGTTTGTTGGCTGCCTGGCAGGGTTGGATGGCTGGCTGTCTAGTCAGTTGGTTGGATGGTTGGCCAAATGGTTTGTTGATAGGTTGGCTGGCTGGCTGGCTTGGTGGGTGAGCGGGTGGTAGCGTTTGGTTTGTTGGCTGCCTGGAAGGGTTGGTTGACTGGCTGTCTAGTCGGTTGTTTGGATGGTTCGTCAATTGGTTGGTTGATAGGTTGGCTGGCTGGTTTGGCGGGTGAGCTGGTGGTAGGGTTTGGTTTGTTGGCTGCCTGGCAGGGTTGGTTGGCTGGCTGTCTAGTCAGTTGGTTGGATGGTTGGTCAGTTGGTTGGTTGATAGGTTGGCTGGCTGGCTGGCTGGCTGGCTGGCTTGGTGGGTGAGGGGGTGGTTGGGTTTGGTTTGTTGGCTGCCTGGCAGGGTTGGTTGGCTGTCTGTCTAGTCAGTTGGTTGGATGGTTGGTCAATTGTTTGGTTGACAGGTTGGCTAACTGGCTGGCTGGCTTGGTGGGTGAGCGGGTGGTAGGGTTTGGTTTGTTGGCTGCCTGGCAGGATTGGTTGGCTGGCTGTTTAGTCGGTTTGATGGTTAGTCAATTGGTTGGTGGATAGGTTGGCTGGCTGGCTGGCTGGCTTGGTGGGTGAGCGGGTGGTAGCGTTTGGTTTGTTGGCTGCCTGGAAGGGTTGGTTGGCTGGCTGTCTAGCCAGTTGGTTGGATGGTTGGCCAATTGGTTTGTTGGTAGGTTGGCTGGCTGGCTGGCTTGGTGCGTGAGCGGGTGGTAAGGTTTGGTTTGTTGGCTGCCTGGCAGGGTTGGTTGGCTGGCTGTCTAGTCAGTTGGTTGGATGGTTGGTCAATTGGTTGGTTGATAGGTTGGCTGGCTGGCTGGCTTGGTGGGTGAGCGGGTGGTAGGGTTTGGTTTGTTGGCTGCCTGGCGGGGTTGGTTGGCTGGCTGTCTAGTCAGTTGGTTGGATGTTTGGCCATATGGTTTGTTGATAGGTTGGCTGGCTGGCTGGTTTGGCGGGTGAGCTGGTGGTAGGGTTTGGTTTGTTGGCTGCCTGGCAGGTTTGGTTGGCTGGCTGTCTAGTCAGTTGGTTGGATGGTTGGTCAGTTGGTTGGTTGATAGGTTGGCTACCTGGCTGGCTGGCTTGGTGGGTGAGCGGGTTTTAGCGTTTGGTTTTTTGGCTGCCTGGAAGGGTTGGTTGACTGGCTGTCTAGTCAGTTGTTTGGATGGTTGGTCAATTGGTTGGTTGATAGGTTGGCTGGCTGGTTTGGCGGGTGAGCTGGTGGTAGGGTTTGGTTTGTTGGCTGCCAGCTAGGGTCGGTTGGCTGGCTGTCTAGTCAGTTGGTTGGAACGTTGGTCAATTGGTTGGTTGATAGGTTGGCTGGCTGGCTGGCTGGCTGGCTGGCTTGGTGCGTGAGCGGGTGGTAAGGTTTGGTTTGTTGGCTGCCTGGCAGGGTTGGTTGGCTGGCTGTCTAGCCAGTTGGTTGGATGGTTGGTCAATTGTTTGGTTGATAGGTTGGCTAACTGGCTGGCTGGCTTGGTGGGTGAGCGGGTGGTAGGGTTTGGTTTGTTGGCTGCCTGGCAGGGTTGGTTGGCTGGCTGTTTAGTCAGTCGGTTGGATGGTTAGTCAATTGGTTGGTGGATAGGTTGGCTGGCTGGCTGGCTGGCTTGGTGGGTGAGCGGGTGGTAAGGTTTGGTTTGTTGGCTGCCTGGCAGGGTTGGTTGGCTGGCTGTCTAGTCAGTTGGTTGGATGGTTGGTCAATTGGTTGGTTGAGAGGTTGGCTGGCTAACTGGCTGGCTGGCTTGGTGGGTGAGCGGGTGGTAGGGTTTGGTTTGTTGGCTGCCTGGCAGGATTGGTTGGCTGGCTGTCTAGTCAGTTGGTTGGATGGTTGGTCAGTTGGTTGTTTGATAGGTTGGCTGGCTGGCTGGCTGGCTTGGTGGGTGAGCGGGTGGTAGGGTTTGGTTTGTTGGCTGCCTGGCAGGGTTGGTTGGCTGGCTGTCTAGTCAGTTGGTTGGATGGTTGGTCAATTGGTTGGTTGATAGGTTGGCTGGCTGGCTGGCTTGGTGGGTGAGCGGGTGGTAGGGTTCGGTTTGTTGGCTGCCTGGCGGGGTTGGTTGGCTGGCTGTCTAGTCAGTTGGTTGGATGGTTGGTCAATTGGTTGGTTGATAGGTTGGCTGGCTGGTTTGGCGGGTGAGCTGGTGGTAGGGTTTGGTTTGTTGGCTGCCAGCTAGGGTCGGTTGGCTGGCTGTCTAGTCAGTTGGTTGGAACGTTGGTCAATTGGTTGGTTGATAGGTTGGCTGGCTGGCTGGCTGGCTGGCTGGCTTGGTGCGTGAGCGGGTGGTAAGGTTTGGTTTGTTGGCTGCCTGGCAGGGTTGGTTGGCTGGCTGTCTAGCCAGTTGGTTGGATGGTTGGTCAATTGTTTGGTTGATAGGTTGGCTAACTGGCTGGCTGGCTTGGTGGGTGAGCGGGTGGTAGGGTTTGGTTTGTTGGCTGCCTGGCAGGGTTGGTTGGCTGGCTGTTTAGTCAGTCGGTTGGATGGTTAGTCAATTGGTTGGTGGATAGGTTGGCTGGCTGGCTGGCTGGCTTGGTGGGTGAGCGGGTGGTAAGGTTTGGTTTGTTGGCTGCCTGGCAGGGTTGGTTGGCTGGCTGTCTAGTCAGTTGGTTGGATGGTTGGTCAATTGGTTGGTTGAGAGGTTGGCTGGCTAACTGGCTGGCTGGCTTGGTGGGTGAGCGGGTGGTAGGGTTTGGTTTGTTGGCTGCCTGGCAGGATTGGTTGGCTGGCTGTCTAGTCAGTTGGTTGGATGGTTGGTCAGTTGGTTGTTTGATAGGTTGGCTGGCTGGCTGGCTGGCTTGGTGGGTGAGCGGGTGGTAGGGTTTGGTTTGTTGGCTGCCTGGCAGGGTTGGTTGGCTGGCTGTCTAGTCAGTTGGTTGGATGGTTGGTCAATTGGTTGGTTGATAGGTTGGCTGGCTGGCTGGCTTGGTGGGTGAGCGGGTGGTAGGGTTCGGTTTGTTGGCTGCCTGGCGGGGTTGGTTGGCTGGCTGTCTAGTCAGTTGGTTGGATGTTTGGCCATATGGTTTGTTGATAGGTAGGCTGGCTGGCTGGTTTGGCGGGTGAGCTGGTGGTAGGGTTTGGTTTGTTGGCTGCCTGGCAGGTTTGGTTGGCTGGCTGTCTAGTCAGTTGGTTGGATGGTTGGTCAGTTGGTTGGTTGATAGGTTGGCTAACTGGCTGGCTGGCTTGGTGGGTGAGCGGGTGGTAGCGTTTGGTTTTTTGGCTGCCTGGAAGGGTTGGTTGACTGGCTGTCTAGTCAGTTGTTTGGATGGTTGGTCAATTGGTTGGTTGATAGGTTGGCTGGCTGGTTTGGCGGGTGAGCTGGTGGTAGGGTTTGGTTTGTTGGCTGGCTGTCTAGTCAGTTGGTTGGATGGTTGGTCAATTGGTTGGTTGATAGGTTGACTGGCTGGCCGGCTTGGTGGGTGAGCGGGTGGTAGGGTTTGGTTTGTTGGCTGCCTGGCGGGGTTCGTCTGCTGGCTGTCCAGTCAGTTGGTTGGATGGTTGGTCAATTGGTTGGTTGATAGGTTGGCTGGCTGGTTTGGCGGGTGAGCTGGTGGTAGGGTTTGGTTTGTTGGCTGGCTGTCTAGTCAGTTGGTTGGATGGTTGGTCAATTGGTTGGTTGATAGGTTGACTGGCTGGCTGGCTTGGTGGGTGAGCGGGTGGTAGGGTTTGGTATGTTGGCTGCCTGGCAGGGTTGGATGGCTGGCTGTCTAGTCAGTTGGTTGGATGGTTGGCCAAATGGTTTGTTGATAGGTTGGCTGGCTGGCTGGCTTGGTGGGTGAGCGGGTGGTAGCGTTTGGTTTGTTGGCTGCCTGAAAGGGTTGGTTGACTGGCTGTCTAGTCGGTTGTTTGGATGGTTGGTCAATTGGTTGGTTGATAGGTTGGCTGGCTGGTTTGGCGGGTGAGCTGGTGGTAGGGTTTGGTTTGTTGGCTGCCTGGCAGGTTTGGTTGGCTGGCTGTCTAGTCAGTTGGTTGGATGGTTGGTCAGTTGGTTGGTTGATAGGTTGGCTAACTGGCTGGCTGGCTTGGTGGGTGAGCGGGTGGTAGCGTTTGGTTTTTTGGCTGCCTGGAAGGGTTGGTTGACTGGCTGTCTATTCAGTTGTTTGGATGGTTGGTCAATTGGTTGGTTGATAGGTTGGCTGGCTGGTTTGGCGGGTGAGCTGGTGGTAGGGTTTAGTTTGTTGGCTGCCAGCTAGGGTCGGTTGGCTGGCTGTCTAGTCAGTTGGTTGGAACGTTGGTCAATTGGTTGGTTGATAGGTTGGCTGGCTGGCTGGCTGGCTTGGTGCGTGAGCGGGTGGTAAGGTTTGGTTTGTCGGCTGCCTGGCAGGGTTGGTTGGCTGGCTGTCAAGCCAGTTGGTTGGATGGTTGGTCAATTGTTTGGTTGATAGGTTGGCTAACTGGCTGGCTGGCTTGGTGGGTGAGCGGGTGGTAGGGTTTGGTTTGTTGGCTGCCTGGCAGGGTTGGTTGGCTGGCTGTTTAGTCAGTTGGTTGGATGGTTAGTCAATTGGTTGGTGGATAGGTTGGCTGGCTGGCTGGCTGGCTTGGTGGGTGAGCGGGTGGTAAGGTTTGGTTTGTTGGCTGCCTGGCAGGGTTGGTTGGCTGGCTGTCTAGCCAGTTGGTTGGATGGTTGGCCAATTGGTTTGTTGATAGGTTGGCTGGCTGGCTGGCTTGGTGGGTGAGCGGGTGGTAGCGTTTGGTTTGTTGGCTGCCTGGAAGGGTTGGTTGACTGGCTGTCTAGTCAGTTGTTTGGATGGTTGGTCAATTGGTTGGTTGATAGGTTGGCTGGCTGGTTTGGCGGGTGAGCTGGTGGTAGGGTTTGGTTTGTTGGCTGCCTGGCAGAGTTGGTTGGCTGGCTGTCTAGTCAGTTGGTTGGATGGTTGGTCAATTGGTTGGTTGATAGGTTGACTGGCTGGCCGGCTTGGTGGGTGAGCGGGTGGTAGGGTTTGGTTTGTTGGCTGCCTGGCGGGGTTGGTTGGCTGGCTGTCCAGTCAGTTGGTTGGATGGTTGGTCAATTGGTTGGTTGATAGGTTGGCTGGCTGGCTTGGTGGGTGAGCGGGTGGTAGGGTTTGGTTTGTTGGCTGCCTGGCAGGGTTGGATGGCTGGCTGTCTAGTCAGTTGGTTGGATGGTTGGCCAAATGGTTTGTTGATAGGTTGGCTGGCTGGCTGGCTTGGTGGGTGAGCGGGTGGTAGCGTTTGGTTTGTTGGCTGCCTGGAAGGGTTGGTTGACTGGCTGTCTAGTCGGTTGTTTGGATGGTTGGTCAATTGGTTGGTTGATAGGTTGGCTGGCTGGTTTGGCGGGTGAGCTGGTGGTAGGGTTTGGTTTGTTGGCTGCCTGGCAGGGTTGGTTTTCTGGCTGTCTAGTCAGTTGGTTGGATGGTTGGTCAGTTGGTTGGTTGATAGGTTGGCTGGCTGGCTGGCTGGCTGGCTTGGTGGGTGAGGGGGTGGTTGGGTTTGGTTTGTTGGCTGTCTGGCAGGGTTGGTTGGCTGTCTGTCTAGTCAGTTGGTTGGATGGTTGGTCAATTGTTTGGTTGACAGGTTGGCTAACTGGCTGGCTGGCTTGGTGGGTGAGCGGGTGGTAGGGTTTGGTTTGTTGGCTGCCTGGCAGGGTTGGTTGGCTGGCTGTCTAGTCAGTTGGTTGGATGGTTGGTCAATTGGTTGGTTGATAGGTTGGCTGGCTGGCTGGCTTGGTGGGTGAGCGGGTGGTAGGGTTTGGTTTGTTGGCTGCCTGGAAGGGTTGGTTGACTGGCTGTCTAGTCAGTTGTTTGGATGGTTGGTCAATTGGTTGGTTGATAGGTTGGCTGGCTGGTTTGGCGGGTGAGCTGGTGGTAGGGTTTGGTTTGTTGGCTGCCTGGCAGGGTTGGTTGGCTGGCTGTCTAGCCAGTTGGTTGGATGGTTGGTCAATTGGTTGGTTGATAGGTTGACTGGCTGGCTGGCTGGCTGGCTTGCTGCGTGAGCGGGTGGTAAGGTTTGGTTTGTTGGCTGCCTGGCAGGGTTGGTTGGCTGGCTGTCTAGCCAGTTGGTTGGATGGTTGGCCAATTGGTTTGTTGATAGGTTGGCTGGCTTGGTGCGTGAGCGGGTGGTAAGGTTTGGTTTGTTGGCTGCCTGGCAGGGTTGGTTTTCTGGCTGTCTAGTCAGTTGGTTGGATGGTTGGTCAGTTGGTTGGTTGATAGGTTGGCTGGCTGGCTGGCTGGCTGGCTTGGTGGGTGAGCGGGTGGTAGCGTTTGGTTTGTTGGCTGCCTGGAAGGGTTGGTTGACTGGCTGTCTAGTCAGTTGTTTGGATGGTTGGTCAATTGGTTGGTTGATAGGTTGGCTGGCTGGTTTGGCGGGTGAGCTGGTGGTAGGGTTTGGTTTGTTGGCTGCCTGGCAGGGTTGGTTGGCTGGCTGTCTAGCCAGTTGGTTGGAGGGTTGGTCAATTGGATGGTTGATAGGTTGACTGGCTGGCTGGCTGGCTGGCTTGGTGCGTGAGCGGGTGGTAAGGTTTGGTTTGTTGGCTGCCTGGCAGGGTTGGTTGGCTGGCTGTCTAGCCAGTTGGTTGGATGGTTGGTCAATTGGTTGGTTGATAGGTTGACTGGCTGGCTGTCTAGTCAGTTGGTTGGATGGTTGGTCAATTGGTTGGTTGATAGGTTGACTGGCTGGCCGGCTTGGTGGGTGAGCGGGTGGTAGGGTTTGGTTTGTTGGCTGCCTGGCGGGGTTGGTTGGCTGGCTGTCCAGTCAGTTGGTTGGATGGTTGGTCAATTGGTTGGTTGATAGGTTGGCTGGCTGGCTTGGTGGGTGAGCGGGTGGTAGGGTTTGGTTTGTTGGCTGCCTGGCAGGGTTGGATGGCTGGCTGTCTAGTCAGTTGGTTGGATGGTTGGCCAAATGGTTTGTTGATAGGTTGGCTGGCTGGCTGGCTTGGTGGGTGAGCGGGTGGTAGCGTTTGGTTTGTTGGCTGCCTGGAAGGGTTGGTTGACTGGCTGTCTAGTCGGTTGTTTGGATGGTTGGTCAATTGGTTGGTTGATAGGTTGGCTGGCTGGTTTGGCGGGTGAGCTGGTGGTAGGGTTTGGTTTGTTGGCTGCCTGGCAGGGTTGGTTTTCTGGCTGTCTAGTCAGTTGGTTGGATGGTTGGTCAGTTGGTTGGTTGATAGGTTGGCTGGCTGGCTGGCTGGCTGGCTTGGTGGGTGAGGGGGTGGTTGGGTTTGGTTTGTTGGCTGCCTGGCAGGGTTGGTTGGCTGTCTGTCTAGTCAGTTGGTTGGATGGTTGGTCAATTGTTTGGTTGACAGGTTGGCTAACTGGCTGGCTGGCTTGGTGGGTGAGCGGGTGGTAGGGTTTGGTTTGTTGGCTGCCTGGCAGGGTTGGTTGGCTGGCTGTCTAGTCAGTTGGTTGGATGGTTGGTCAATTGGTTGGTTGATAGGTTGGCTGGCTGGCTGGCTTGGTGGGTGAGCGGGTGGTAGGGTTTGGTTTGTTGGCTGCCTGGAAGGGTTGGTTGACTGGCTGTCTAGTCAGTTGTTTGGATGGTTGGTCAATTGGTTGGTTGATAGGTTGGCTGGCTGGTTTGGCGGGTGAGCTGGTGGTAGGGTTTGGTTTGTTGGCTGCCTGGCAGGGTTGGTTGGCTGGCTGTCTAGCCAGTTGGTTGGATGGTTGGTCAATTGGTTGGTTGATAGGTTGACTGGCTGGCTGGCTGGCTGGCTTGCTGCGTGAGCGGGTGGTAAGGTTTGGTTTGTTGGCTGCCTGGCAGGGTTGGTTGGCTGGCTGTCTAGCCAGTTGGTTGGATGGTTGGCCAATTGGTTTGTTGATAGGTTGGCTGGCTTGGTGCGTGAGCGGGTGGTAAGGTTTGGTTTGTTGGCTGCCTGGCAGGGTTGGTTTTCTGGCTGTCTAGTCAGTTGGTTGGATGGTTGGTCAGTTGGTTCGTTGATAGGTTGGCTGGCTGGCTGGCTGGCTGGCTTGGTGGGTGAGGGGGTGGTTGGGTTTGGTTTGTTGGCTGCCTGGCAGGGTTGGTTGGCTGTCTGTCTAGTCAGTTGGTTGGATGGTTGGTCAATTGTTTGGTTGACAGGTTGGCTAACTGGCTGGCTGGCTTGGTGGGTGAGCGGGTGGTATGGTTTGGTTTGTTGGCTGCCTGGCAGGGTTGGTTGACTGGCTGTCTAGTCAGTTGTTTGGATGGTTGGTCAATTGGTTGGTTGATAGGTTGGCTGGCTGGTTTGGCGGGTGAGCTGGTGGTAGGGTTTGGTTTGTTGGCTGCCTGGCAGGGTTGGTTGGCTGGCTGTCTAGCTAGTTGGTTGGATGGTTGGTCAATTGGTTGGTTGATAGGTTGACTGGCTGGCTGGCTGGCTGGCTTGCTGCGTGAGCGGGTGGTAAGGTTTGGTTTGTTGGCTGCCTGGCAGGGTTGGTTGGCTGGCTGTCTAGCCAGTTGGTTGGATGGTTGGCCAATTGGTTTGTTGATAGGTTGGCTGGCTTGGTGCGTGAGCGGGTGGTAAGGTTTGGTTTGTTGGCTGCCTGGCAGGGTTGGTTGGCTGGCTGTCTAGTCAGTTGGTTGGATGGTTGGTCAATTGGTTGGTTGATAGGTTGACTGGCTGGCCGGCTTGGTGGGTGAGCGGGTGGTAGGGTTTGGTTTGTTGGCTGCCTGGCGGGGTTGGTTGGCTGGCTGTCCAGTCAGTTGGTTGGATGGTTGGTCAATTGGTTGGTTGATAGGTTGGCTGGCTGGCTTGGTGGGTGAGCGGGTGGTAGGGTTTGGTTTGTTAGCTGCCTGGCAGTGTTGGATGGCTGGCTGTCTAGTCAGTTGGTTGGATGGTTGGCCAAATGGTTTGTTGATAGGTTGGCTGGCTGGCTGGCTTGGTGGGTGAGCGGGTGGTAGCGTTTGGTTTGTTGGCTGCCTGGAAGGGTTGGTTGACTGGCTGTCTAGTCGGTTGTTTGGATGGTTGGTCAATTGGTTGGTTGATAGGTTGGCTGGCTGGTTTGGCGGGTGAGCTGGTGGTAGGGTTTGGTTTGTTGGCTGCCTGGCAGGGTTGGTTTTCTGGCTGTCTAGTCAGTTGGTTGGATGGTTGGTCAGTTGGTTGGTTGATAGGTTGGCTGGCTGGCTGGCTGGCTGGCTTGGTGGGTGAGCGGGTGGTTGGGTTTGGTTTGTTGGCTGCCTGGCAGGGTTGGTTGGCTGGCTGTCAAGCCAGTTGGTTGGATGGTTGGTCAATTGTTTGGTTGATAGGTTGGCTAACTGGCTGGCTGGCTTGGTGGGTGAGCGGGTGGTAGGGTTTGGTTTGTTGGCTGCCTGGCAGGGTTGGTTGGCTGGCTGTTTAGTCAGTTGGTTGGATGGTTAGTCAATTGGTTGGTGGATAGGTTGGCTGGCTGGCTGGCTGGCTTGGTGGGTGAGCGGGTGGTAAGGTTTGGTTTGTTGGCTGCCTGGCAGGGTTGGTTGGCTGGCTGTCTAGCCAGTTGGTTGGATGGTTGGCCAATTGGTTTGTTGATAGGTTGGCTGGCTGGCTGGCTTGGTGGGTGAGCGGGTGGTAGCGTTTGGTTTGTTGGCTGCCTGGAAGGGTTGGTTGACTGGCTGTCTAGTCAGTTGTTTGGATGGTTGGTCAATTGGTTGGTTGATAGGTTGGCTGGCTGGTTTGGCGGGTGAGCTGGTGGTAGGGTTTGGTTTGTTGGCTGCCTGGCAGGGTTGGTTGGCTGGCTGTCTAGCCAGTTGGTTGGAGGGTTGGTCAATTGGATGGTTGATAGGTTGACTGGCTGGCTGGCTGGCTGGCTTGGTGCGTGAGCGGGTGGTAAGGTTTGGTTTGTTGGCTGCCTGGCAGGGTTGGTTGGCTGGCTGTCTAGCCAGTTGGTTGGATGGTTGGTCAATTGGTTGGTTGATAGGTTGACTGGCTGGCTGTCTAGTCAGTTGGTTGGATGGTTGGTCAATTGGTTGGTTGATAGGTTGACTGGCTGGCCGGCTTGGTGGGTGAGCGGGTGGTAGGGTTTGGTTTGTTGGCTGCCTGGCGGGGTTGGTTGGCTGGCTGTCCAGTCAGTTGGTTGGATGGTTGGTCAATTGGTTGGTTGATAGGTTGGCTGGCTGGCTTGGTGGGTGAGCGGGTGGTAGGGTTTGGTTTGTTGGCTGCCTGGCAGGGTTGGATGGCTGGCTGTCTAGTCAGTTGGTTGGATGGTTGGCCAAATGGTTTGTTGATAGGTTGGCTGGCTGGCTGGCTTGGTGGGTGAGCGGGTGGTAGCGTTTGGTTTGTTGGCTGCCTGGAAGGGTTGGTTGACTGGCTGTCTAGTCGGTTGTTTGGATGGTTGGTCAATTGGTTGGTTGATAGGTTGGCTGGCTGGTTTGGCGGGTGAGCTGGTGGTAGGGTTTGGTTTGTTGGCTGCCTGGCAGGGTTGGTTTTCTGGCTGTCTAGTCAGTTGGTTGGATGATTGGTCAGTTGGTTGGTTGATAGGTTGGCTGGCTGGCTGGCTGGCTGGCTTGGTGGGTGAGGGGGTGGTTGGGTTTGGTTTGTTGGCTGCCTGGCAGGGTTGGTTGGCTGTCTGTCTAGTCAGTTGGTTGGATGGTTGGTCAATTGTTTGGTTGACAGGTTGGCTAACTGGCTGGCTGGCTTGGTGGGTGAGCGGGTGGTAGGGTTTGGTTTGTTGGCTGCCTGGCAGGGTTGGTTGGCTGGCTGTCTAGTCAGTTGGTTGGATGGTTGGTCAATTGGTTGGTTGATAGGTTGGCTGGCTGGCTGGCTTGGTGGGTGAGCGGGTGGTAGGGTTTGGTTTGTTGGCTGCCTGGAAGGGTTGGTTGACTGGCTGTCTAGTCAGTTGTTTGGATGGTTGGTCAATTGGTTGGTTGATAGGTTGGCTGGCTGGTTTGGCGGGTGAGCTGGTGGTAGGGTTTGGTTTGTTGGCTGCCTGGCAGGGTTGGTTGGCTGGCTGTCTAGCCAGTTGGTTGGATGGTTGGTCAATTGGTTGGTTGATAGGTTGACTGGCTGGCTGGCTGGCTGGCTTGCTGCGTGAGCGGGTGGTAAGGTTTGGTTTGTTGGCTGCCTGGCAGGGTTGGTTGGCTGGCTGTCTAGCCAGTTGGTTGGATGGTTGGCCAATTGGTTTGTTGATAGGTTGGCTGGCTTGGTGCGTGAGCGGGTGGTAAGGTTTGGTTTGTTGGCTGCCTGGCAGGGTTGGTTTTCTGGCTGTCTAGTCAGTTGGTTGGATGGTTGGTCAGTTGGTTGGTTGATAGGTTGGCTGGCTGGCTGGCTGGCTGGCTTGGTGGGTGAGGGGTTGGTTGGGTTTGGTTTGTTGGCTGCCTGGCAGGGTTGGTTGGCTGTCTGTCTAGTCAGTTGGTTGGATGGTTGGTCAGTTGGTTGGTTGATAGGTTGGCTGGCTGGCTGGCTGGCTTGGTGGGTGAGCGGGTGGTAGGGTTTGGTTTGTTGGCTGCCTGGCAGGGTTGGTTGACTGGCAGTCTAGTCAGTTGTTTGGATGGTTGGTCAATTGGTTGGTTGATAGGTTGGCTGGCTGGTTTGGCGGGTGAGCTGGTGGTAGGGTTTGGTTTGTTGGCTGCCTGGCAGGGTTGGTTGGCTGGCTGTCTAGCCAGTTGGTTGGATGGTTGGTCAATTGGTTGGTTGATAGGTTGACTGGCTGGCTGGCTGGCTGGCTTGCTGCGTGAGCGGGTGGTAAGGTTTGGTTTGTTGGCTGCCTGGCAGGGTTGGTTGGCTGGCTGTCTAGCCAGTTGGTTGGATGGTTGGCCAATTGGTTTGTTGATAGGTTGGCTGGCTTGGTGCGTGAGCGGGTGGTAAGGTTTGGTTTGTTGGCTGCCTGGCAGGGTTGGTTGGCTGGCTGTCTAGTCAGTTGGTTGGATGGTTGGTCAATTGGTTGGTTGATAGGTTGACTGGCTGGCCGGCTTGGTGGGTGAGCGGGTGGTAGGGTTTGGTTTGTTGGCTGCCTGGCGGGGTTGGTTGGCTGGCTGTCCAGTCAGTTGGTTGGATGGTTGGTCAATTGGTTGGTTGATAGGTTGGCTGGCTGGCTTGGTGGGTGAGCGGGTGGTAGGGTTTGGTTTGTTAGCTGCCTGGCAGTGTTGGATGGCTGGCTGTCTAGTCAGTTGGTTGGATGGTTGGCCAAATGGTTTGTTGATAGGTTGGCTGGCTGGCTGGCTTGGTGGGTGAGCGGGTGGTAGCGTTTGGTTTGTTGGCTGCCTGGAAGGGTTGGTTGACTGGCTGTCTAGTCGGTTGTTTGGATGGTTGGTCAATTGGTTGGTTGATAGGTTGGCTGGCTGGTTTGGCGGGTGAGCTGGTGGTAGGGTTTGGTTTGTTGGCTGCCTGGCAGGGTTGGTTTTCTGGCTGTCTAGTCAGTTGGTTGGATGGTTGGTCAGTTGGTTGGTTGATAGGTTGGCTGGCTGGCTGGCTGGCTGGCTTGGTGGGTGAGCGGGTGGTTGGGTTTGGTTTGTTGGCTGCCTGGCAGGGTTGGTTGGCTGTCTGTCTAGTCAGTTGGTTGGATGGTTGGTCAATTGTTTGGTTGACAGGTTGGCTAACTGGCTGGCTGGCTTGGTGGGTGAGTGGGTGGTAGGGTTTGGTTTGTTGGCTGCCTGGCAGGGTTGGTTGGCTGGCTGTCTAGTCAGTTGGTTGGATGGTTGGTCAATTGGTTGGTTGATAGGTTGGCTGGCTGGCTGGCTTGGTGGGTGAGCGGGTGGTAGGGTTTGGTTTGTTGGCTGCCTGGCGGGGTTGGTTGGCTGGCTGTCTAGTCAGTAGGTTGGATGTTTGGCCATATGGTTTGTTGATAGGTTGGCTGGCTGGCTTGGTGCGTGAGCGGGTGGTAAGGTTTGGTTTGTTGGCTGCCTGGCAGGGTTGGTTGGCTGGCTGTCTAGCCAGTTGGTTGGATGGTTGGTCAATTGTTTGGTTGATAGGTTGGCTAACTGGCTGGCTGGCTTGGTGGGTGAGCGGGTGGTAGGGTTTGGTTTGTTGGCTGCCTGGCAGGGTTGGTTGGCTGGCTGTTTAGTCAGTTGGTTGGATGGTTAGTCAATTGGTTGGTGGATAGGTTGGCTGGCTGGCTGGCTGGCTTGGTGGGTGAGCGGGTGGTAAGGTTTGGTTTGTTGGCTGCCTGGCAGGGTTGGTTGGCTGGCTGTCTAGCCAGTTGGTTGGATGGTTGGCCAATTGGTTTGTTGATAGGTTGGCTGGCTGGCTGGCTTGGTGGGTGAGCGGGTGGTAGCGTTTGGTTTGTTGGCTGCCTGGAAGGGTTGGTTGACTGGCTGTCTAGTCAGTTGTTTGGATGGTTGGTCAATTGGTTGGTTGATAGGTTGGCTGGCTGGTTTAGCGGGTGAGCGGGTGGTAGGGTTTGGTTTGTTGGCTGCCTGGCAGGGTTGGTTGGCTGGCTGTCTAGTCAGTTGGTTGGATGGTTGGTCAATTGGTTGGTTGATAGGTTGACTGGCTGGCTGGCTTTCTGGCTGGCTTGGTGCGTGAGCGGGTGGTAAGGTTTGGTTTGTTATCTGCCTGGCAGGGTTGGTTGGCTGGCTGTCTAGCCAGTTGGTTGGATGGTTGGCCAATTGGTTTGTTGATAGGTTGGCTGGCTGGCTGGCTGGCTGGCTTGGTGCGTGAGCGGGTGGTAACGTTTGGTTTGTTGGCTGCCTGGCAGGGTTGGTTGGCTGGCTGTCTAGTCAGTTGGTTGGATGGTTGGTCAATTGGTTGGTTGATAGGTTGACTGGCTGGCTGTCTAGTCAGTTGGTTGGATGGTTGGTGAATCGGTTGGTTGATAGGTTGACTGGCTGGCCGGCTTGGTGGGTGAGCGGGTGGTAGGGTTTGGTTTGTTGGCAGCCTGGCGGGGTTGGTTGGCTGGCTGTCCAGTCAGTTGGTTGGATGGTTGGTCAATTGGTTGGTTGATAGGTTGGCTGGCTGGCTTGGTAGGTGAGCGGGTGGTAGGGTTTGGTTTGTTGGCTGCCTGGCAGGGTTGGATGGCTGGCTGTCTAGTCAGTTGGTTGGATGGTTGGCCGAATGGTTTGTTGATAGGTTGGCTGGCTGGCTGGCTTGGTGGGTGAGCGGGTGGTAGCGTTTGGTTTGTTGGCTGCCTGGAAGTGTTGGTTGACTGGCTGTCTAGTCGGTTGTTTGGATGGTTGGTCAATTGGTTGGTTGATGGGTTGGCTGGCTGGTTTGGCGGGTGAGCTGGTGGTAGGGTTTGGTTTGTTGGCTGCCTGGCAGGATTGGTTGGCTGGCTGTTTAGTCGGTTTGATGGTTAGTCAATTGGTTGGTGGATAGGTTGGCTGGCTGGCTTGGTGGGTGAGCGGGTGGTAGCGTTTGGTTTGTTGGCTGCCTGGAAGGGTTGGTTGGCTGGCTGTCTAGCCAGTTGGTTGGATGGTTGGCCAATTGGTTTTTTGATAGGTTGGCTGGCTGGCTGGCTTGGTGGGTGAGCGGGTGGTAGGGTTTGGTTTGTTGGCTGCCTGGCAGGATTGGTTGGCTGGCTGTTTAGTCGGTTTGATGGTTAGTCAATTGGTTGGTTGACAGGTTGGCTAACTGGCTGGCTGGCTTGGTGGGTGAGCGGGTGGTAGGGTTTGGTTTGTTGGCTGCCTGGCAGGATTGGTTGGCTGGCTGTTTAGTCGGTTTGATGGTTAGTCAATTGGTTGGTGGATAGGTTGGCTGGCTGGCTTGGTGGGTGAGCGGGTGGTAGCGTTTGGTTTGTTGGCTGCCTGGAAGGGTTGGTTGGCTGGCTGTCTAGCCAGTTGGTTGGATGGTTGGCCAATTGGTTTGTTGATAGGTTGGCTGGCTGGCTGGCTTGGTGCGTGAGCGGGTGGTAAGGTTTGGTTTGTTGGCTGCCTGGCAGGGTTGGTTGGCTTGCTGTCTAGTCAGTTGGTTGGATGGTTGGTCAATTGGTTGGTTGATAGGTTGGCTGGCTGGCTGGCTTGGTGGGTGAGCGGGTGGTAGGGTTTGGTTTGTTGGCTGCCTGGCGGGGTTGGTTGGCTGGCTGTCTAGTCAGTTGGTTGGATGTTTGGCCATATGGTTTGTTGATAGGTTGGCTGGCTGGCTGGTTTGGCGGGTGAGCTGGTGGTAGGGTTTGGTTTGTTGGCTGCCTGGCAGGTTTGGTTGGCTGGCTGTCTAGTCAGTTGGTTGGATGGTTGGTCAATTGGTTGGTTGATAGGTTGGCTAACTGGCTGGCTGGCTTGGTGGGTGAGCGGGTGCTAGCGTTTGGTTTTTTGGCTGCCTGGAAGGGTTGGTTGACTGGCTGTCTAGTCAGTTGTTTGGATGGTTAGTCAATTGGTTGGTGGATAGGTTGGCTGGCTGGCTGGCTGGCTTGGTGGGTGAGCGGGTGGTAAGGTTTGGTTTGTTGGCTGCCTGGCAGGGTTGGTTGGCTGGCTGTCTAGCCAGTTGGTTGGATGGTTGGCCAATTGGTTTGTTGATAGGTTGGCTGGCTGGCTGGCTTGGTGGGTGAGCGGGTGGTAGCGTTTGGTTTGTTTGCTGCCTGGAAGGGTTGGTTGACTGGCTGTCTAGTCAGTTGTTTGGATGGTTGGTCAATTGGTTGGTTGATAGGTTGGCTGGCTGGTTTGGCGGGTGAGCTGGTGGTAGGGTTTGGTTTGTTGGCTGCCTGGCAGGGTTGGTTGGCTGGCTGTCTAGTCAGTTGGTTGGATGGTTGGTCAATTGGTTGGTTGATAGGTTGACTGGCTGGCTGGCTGGCTGGCTGGCTTGGTGCGTGAGCGGGTGGTAAGGTTTGGTTTGTTATCTGCCTGGCAGGGTTGGTTGGCTGGCTGTCTAGCCAGTTGGTTGGATGGTTGGCCAATTGGTTTGTTGATAGGTTGGCTGGCTGGCTGGCTGCCTGGCTTGGTGCGTGAGCGGGTGGTGACGTTTGGTTTGTTGGCTGCCTGGTAGGGTTGGTTGGCTGGCTGTCTAGTCAGTTGGTTGGATGGTTGGTCAATTGGTTGGTTGATAGGTTGACTGGCTGGCTGTCTAGTCAGTTGGTTGGATGGTTGGTCAATCGGTTGGTTGATAGGTTGACTGGCTGGCCGGCTTGGTGGGTGAGCGGGTGGTAGGGTTTGGTTTGTTGGCTGCCTGGCGGGGTTGGTTGGCTGGCTGTCTAGTCAGTTGGTTGGATGGTTGGTCAATTGGTTGGTTGATAGGTTGGCTGGCTGGCTTGGTAGGTGAGCGGGTGGTAGGGTTTGGTTTGTTGGCTGCCTGGCAGGGTTGGATGGCTGGCTGTCTAGTCAGTTGGTTGGATGGTTGGCCGAATGGTTTGTTGATAGGTTGGCTGGCTGGCTGGCTTGGTGGGTGAGCGGGTGGTAGCGTTTGGTTTGTTGGCTGCCTGGAAGGGTTGGTTGACTGGCTGTCTAGTCGGTTGTTTGGATGGTTGGTCAATTGGTTGGTTGATGGGTTGGCTGGCTGGTTTGGCGGGTGAGCTGGTGGTAGGGTTTGGTTTGTTGGCTGCCTGGCAGGGTTGGTTGGCTGGCTGTCTAGTCAGTTGGTTGGATGGTTGGTCAGTTGGTTGGTTGATAGGTTGGCTGGCTGGCTGGCTGGCTGGCTTGGTGGGTGAGGGGGTGGTTGGGTTTGGTTTGTTGACTGCCTGACAGGGTTGGTTGGCTGTCTGTCTAGTCAGTTGGTTGGATGGTTGGTCAATTGTTTGGTTGACAGGTTGGCTAACTGGCTGGCTGGCTTGGTGGGTGAGCGGGTGGTAGGGTTTGGTTTTTTGGCTGCCTGGCAGGATTGGTTGGCTGGCTGTTTAGTCGGTTTGATGGTTAGTCAATTGGTTGGTGGATAGGTTGGCTGGCTGGCTTGGTGGGTGAGCGGGTGGTAGCGTTTGGTTCGTTGGCTGCCTGGAAGGGTTGGTTGGCTGGCTGTCTAGCCAGTTGGTTGGATGGTTGGCCAATTGGTTTGTTGATAGGTTGGCTGGCTGGCTGGCTTGGTGCGTGAGCGGGTGGTAAGGTTTGGTTTGTTGGCTGCCTGGCAGGGTTGGTTGGCTTGCTGTCTAGTCAGTTGGTTGGATGGTTGGTCAATTGGTTGGTTGATAGGTTGGCTGGCTGGCTGGCTTGGTGGGTGAGCGGGTGGTAGGGTTTGGTTTGTTGGCTGCCTGGCGGGGTTGGTTGGCTGGCTGTCTAGTCAGTTGGTTGGATGTTTGGCCATATGGTTTGTTGATAGGTTGGCTGGCTGGCTGGTTTGGCGGGTGAGCTGGTGGTAGGGTTTGGTTTGTTGGCTGCCTGGCAGGTTTGGTTGGCTGGCTGTCTAGTCAGTTGGTTGGATGGTTGGTCAATTGGTTGGTTGATAGGTTGGCTAACTGGCTGGCTGGCTTGGTGGGTGAGCGGGTGGTAGCGTTTGGTTTTTTGGCTGCCTGGAAGGGTTGGTTGACTGGCTGTCTAGTCAGTTGTTTGGATGGTTGGTCAATTGGTTGGTTGATAGGTTGGCTGGCTGGTTTGGCGGGTGAGCTGGTGGTAGGGTTTGGTTTGTTGGCTGCCAGCTAGGGTCGGTTGTCTGGCTGTCTAGTCAGTTGGTTGGAACGTTGGTCAATTGGTTGGTTGATAGGTTGGCTGGCTGGCTGGCTGGATGGCTTAATGCGTGAGCGGGTGGTAAGGTTTGGTTTGTTGGCTGCCTGGCAGGGTTGGTTGGCTGGCTGTCTAGCCAGTTGGTTGGATGGTTGGCCAATTGGTTTGTTGATAGGTTGGCTGGCTGGCTGGCTTGGTGGGTGAGCGGGTGGTAGCGTTTGGTTTGTTTGCTGCCTGGAAGGGTTGGTTGACTGGCTGTCTAGTCAGTTGTTTGGATGGTTGGTCAATTGGTTGGTTGATAGGTTGGCTGGCTGGTTTGGCGGGTGAGCTGGTGGTAGGGTTTGGTTTGTTGGCTGCCTGGCAGGGTTGGTTGGCTGGCTGTCTAGTCAGTTGGTTGGATGGTTGGTCAATTGGTTGGTTGATAGGTTGACTGGCTGGCTGGCTGGCTGGCTGGCTTGGTGCGTGAGCGGGTGGTAAGGTTTGGTTTGTTATCTGCCTGGCAGGGTTGGTTGGCTGGCTGTCTAGCCAGTTGGTTGGATGGTTGGCCAATTGGTTTGTTGATAGGTTGGCTGGCTGGCTGGCTGCCTGGCTTGGTGCGTGAGCGGGTGGTGACGTTTGGTTTGTTGGCTGCCTGGCAGGGTTGGTTGGCTGGCTGTCTAGTCAGTTGGTTGGATGGTTGGTCAATTGGTTGGTTGATAGGTTGACTGGCTGGCTGTCTAGTCAGTTGGTTGGATGGTTGGTCAATCGGTTGGTTGATAGGTTGACTGGCTGGCCGGCTTGGTGGGTGAGCGGGTGGTAGGGTTTGGTTTGTTGGCTGCCTGGCGGGGTTGGTTGGCTGGCTGTCTAGTCAGTTGGTTGGATGGTTGGTCAATTGGTTGGTTGATAGGTTGGCTGGCTGGCTTGGTAGGTGAGCGGGTGGTAGGGTTTGGTTTGTTGGCTGCCTGGCAGGGTTGGATGGCTGGCTGTCTAGTCAGTTGGTTGGATGGTTGGCCGAATGGTTTGTTGATAGGTTGGCTGGCTGGCTGGCTTGGTGGGTGAGCGGGTGGTAGCGTTTGGTTTGTTGGCTGCCTGGAAGGGTTGGTTGACTGGCTGTCTAGTCGGTTGTTTGGATGGTTGGTCAATTGGTTGGTTGATGGGTTGGCTGGCTGGTTTGGCGGGTGAGCTGGTGGTAGGGTTTGGTTTGTTGGCTGCCTGGCAGGGTTGGTTGGCTGGCTGTCTAGTCAGTTGGTTGGATGGTTGGTCAGTTGGTTGGTTGATAGGTTGGCTGGCTGGCTGGCTGGCTGGCTTGGTGGGTGAGGGGGTGGTTGGGTTTGGTTTGTTGGCTGCCTGACAGGGTTGGTTGGCTGTCTGTCTAGTCAGTTGGTTGGATGGTTGGTCAATTGTTTGGTTGACAGGTTGGCTAACTGGCTGGCTGGCTTGGTGGGTGAGCGGGTGGTAGGGTTTGGTTTGTTGGCTGCCTGGCAGGATTGGTTGGCTGGCTGTTTAGTCGGTTTGATGGTTAGTCAATTGGTTGGTGGATAGGTTGGCTGGCTGGCTTGGTGGGTGAGCGGGTGGTAGCGTTTGGTTTGTTGGCAGCCTGGCGGGGTTGGTTGGCTGGCTGTCTAGCCAGTTGGTTGGATGGTTGGCCAATTGGTTTGTTGATAGGTTGGCTGGCTGGCTGGCTTGGTGCGTGAGCGGGTGGTAAGGTTTGGTTTGTTGGCTGCCTGGCAGGGTTGGTTGGCTTGCTGTCTAGTCAGTTGGTTGGATGGTTGGTCAATTGGTTGGTTGATAGGTTGGCTGGCTGGCTGGCTTGGTGGGTGAGCGGGTGGTAGGGTTTGGTTTGTTGGCTGCCTGGCGGGTTTGGTTGGCTGGCTGTCTAGTCAGTTGGTTGGATGTTTGGCCATATGGTTTGTTGATAGGTTGGCTGGCTGGCTGGTTTGGCGGGTGAGCTGGTGGTAGGGTTTGGTTTGTTGGCTGCCTGGCAGGTTTGGTTGGCTGGCTGTCTAGTCAGTTGGTTGGATGGTTGGTCAATTGGTTGGTTGATAGGTTGGCTAACTGGCTGGCTGGCTTGGTGGGTGAGCGGGTGGTAGCGTTTGGTTTTTTGGCTGCCTGGAAGGGTTGGTTGACTGGCTGTCTAGTCAGTTGTTTGGATGGTTGGTCAATTGGTTGGTTGATAGGTTGGCTGGCTGGTTTGGCGGGTGAGCTGGTGGTAGGGTTTGGTTTGTTGGCTGCCAGCTAGGGTCGGTTGTCTGGCTGTCTAGTCAGTTGGTTGGAACGTTGGTCAATTGGTTGGTTGATAGGTTGGCTGGCTGGCTGGCTGGATGGCTTAATGCGTGAGCGGGTGGTAAGGTTTGGTTTGTTGGCTGCCTGGCAGGGTTGGTTGGCTGGCTGTCTAGCCAGTTGGTTGGATGGTTGGCTAACTGGCTGGCTGGCTTGGTGGGTGAGTGGGTGGTAGGGTTTGGTTTGTTGGCTGCCTGGCAGGGTTGGTTGGCTGGCTGTTTAGTCAGTTGGTTGGATGGTTAGTCAATTGGTTGGTGGATAGGTTGGCTGACTGGCTGGCTGGCTTGGTGGGTGAGCGGGTGGTAGCGTTTGGTTTGTTGGCTGCCTGGAAGGGTTGGTTGACTGGCTGTCTAGTCAGTTGTTTGGATGGTTGGTCAATTGGTTGGTTGATAGGTTGGCTGGCTGGTTTGGCATGTGAGTTGGTGGTAGGGTTTGGTTTGTTGGCTGCCTGGCAGGGTTGGTTGGCTGGCTGTCTAGTCAGTTGGTTGGATGGTTGGTCAATTGGTTGGTTGATATGTTGGCTGGCTGGCTGGCTGGCTGGCTTGGTGCGTGAGCGGGTGGTAAGGTTTGGTTTGTTGGCTGCCTGGCAGAGTTGGTTGGCTGGCTGTCTAGCCAGTTTGTTGGATGGTTATCCAATTGGTTTGTTGATAGGTTGGCTGGCTGGCTGGCTGGCTTGGTGGGTGAGCGGGTGGTAGCGTTTGGTTTGTTGGCTGCCTGGAAGGGTTGGTTGACTGGCTGTCTAGTCAGTTGTTTGGATGGTTGGTCAATTGGTTGGTTGATAGGTTGGCTGGCTGGTTTGGCGGGTGAGCGGGTGGTTGGGTTTGGTTTGTTGGCTGCCTGGCAGGGATGGTTGGCTGTCTGTCTAGTCAGTTGGTTGGATGGTTGGTCAAGTGTTTGGTTGATAGGTTGGCTAACTGGCTGGCTGGCTTGCTGGGTGAGCGGGTGGTAGGGTTTGGTTTGTTGGCTGCCTGGCAGGGTTGGTTGACTGGTTGTTTAGTCAGTTGATTGGATGGTTAGTCAATTGGTTGGTGGATAGGTTGGCTGGCTGGCTGGCTGGCTTGGTGGGTGAGCGGGTGGTAGCGTTTGGTTTGTTGGCTGCCTGGAAGGGTTGGATGACTGGCTGTCTAGTCAGTTGTTTGGATGGTTGGTCAATTGGTTGGTTGATAGGTTGGCTGGCTGGTTTGGCGGGTGAGCTGGTGGTAGGGTTTGGTTTGTTGGCTGCCTGGCAGGGTTGGTTGGCTGGCTGTCTAGTCAGTTGGTTGGATGGTTGGTCAATTGGTTGGGTAATAGGTTGGCTGCCTGGCTGGCTGGCTGGCTTGGTGCGTGAGCGGGAGGTAAGGTTTGGTTTGTTGGCTGCCTGGCAGGGCTGGTTGGCTGGCTGTCTAGTCAGTTGGTTGGATGGTTGGTCAATTGGTTGGTTGATAGGTTGGCTGGCTGGCTTGGTGGGTGAGCGGGTGGTAGGGTTTGGTTTGTTGGCTGCCTGGCAGGGTTGGATGGCTGGCTGTCTAGTCAGTTGGTTGGATGGTTGGCCAATTGGTTTGTTGATAGGTTGGCTGCCTGGCAGGTTTGGATGGCTAGCTGTCTAGTCAGTTGGTTGGATGGTTGGCCAATTGGTTTGTTGATAGGTTGGCTGGCTGGCTGGCTGGCTTGGTGGGTGAGCGGGAGGTAGCGTTTGGTTTGTTGGCTGCCTGGCAGGGTTGGTTGGCTGGCTGTCTAGTCAGTTGGTTGGATGGTTGGTCAATTGGTTGGTTGATAGGTTGGCTGCCTGGCTGGCTGGGTGGCTTGGTGCGTGAGCGGGTGGTAAGGTTTGGTTTGTTGGCTGCCTGGCAGGGTTGGTTGGCTGGCTGTCTAGTCAGTTGGTTGGATGGTTGGTCAATTGGTTGGTTGATAGGTTGGCTGGCTGGCTTGGTGGGTGAGCGGGTGGTAGGGTTTGGTTTGTTGGCTGCCTGGCAGGGTTGGATGGCTGGCTGTCTAGTCAGTTGGTTGGATGGTGGGCCAATTGGTTTGTTGATAGGTTGGCTGCCTGGCAGGGTTGGTTGGCTGGCTGTCTAGTCGGTTGGATGGTTGGTCAGTTGGTTGGTTGATAGGTTGGCTAACTGGCTGGCTGGCTTAGTTGGTGAGCGGGTGGTAGGGTTTGGTTTGTTGGCTGCCTGGAAGGGTTGGTTGACTGGCTGTCTAGTCAGTTGTTTGGATGGTTGGTCAATTGGTTGGTTGATAGGTTGGCTGGCTGGTTTGGCGGGTGAGCTGGTTATAGGGTTTGGTTTGTTGGCTGCCTGGCAGGGATGGTTGGCTGTCTGTCTAGTCAGTTGGTTGGATGGTTGGTCAAGTGTTTGGTTGATAGGTTGGCTAACTGGCTGGCTGGCTTGCTGGGTGAGCGGGTGGTAGGGTTTGGTTTGTTGGCTGCCTGGCAGGGTTGGTTGACTGGTTGTTTAGTCAGTTGATTGGATGGTTAGTCAATTGGTTGGTGGATAGGTTGGCTGGCTGGCTGGCTGGCTTGGTGGGTGAGCGGGTGGTAGCGTTTGGTTTGTTGGCTGCCTGGAAGGGTTGGATGACTGGCTGTCTAGTCAGTTGTTTGGATGGTTGGTCAATTGGTTGGTTGATAGGTTGGCTGGCTGGTTTGGCGGGTGAGCTGGTGGTAGGGTTTGGTTTGTTGGCTGCCTGGCAGGGTTGGTTGGCTGGCTGTCTAGTCAGTTGGTTGGATGGTTGGTCAATTGGTTGGGTAATAGGTTGGCTGCCTGGCTGGCTGGCTGGCTTGGTGCGTGAGCGGGAGGTAAGGTTTGGTTTGTTGGCTGCCTGGCAGGGCTGGTTGGCTGGCTGTCTAGTCAGTTGGTTGGATGGTTGGTCAATTGGTTGGTTGATAGGTTGGCTGGCTGGCTTGGTGGGTGAGCGGGTGGTAGGGTTTGGTTTGTTGGCTGCCTGGCAGGGTTGGATGGCTGGCTGTCTAGTCAGTTGGTTGGATGGTTGGCCAATTGGTTTGTTGATAGGTTGGCTGCCTGGCAGGTTTGGATGGCTAGCTGTCTAGTCAGTTGGTTGGATGGTTGGCCAATTGGTTTGTTGATAGGTTGGCTGGCTGGCTGGCTGGCTTGGTGGGTGAGCGGGAGGTAGCGTTTGGTTTGTTGGCTGCCTGGCAGGGTTGGTTGGCTGGCTGTCTAGTCAGTTGGTTGGATGGTTGGTCAATTGGTTGGTTGATAGGTTGGCTGCCTGGCTGGCTGGGTGGCTTGGTGCGTGAGCGGGTGGTAAGGTTTGGTTTGTTGGCTGCCTGGCAGGGTTGGTTGGCTGGCTGTCTAGTCAGTTGGTTGGATGGTTGGTCAATTGGTTGGTTGATAGGTTGGCTGGCTGGCTTGGTGGGTGAGCGGGTGGTAGGGTTTGGTTTGTTGGCTGCCTGGCAGGGTTGGATGGCTGGCTGTCTAGTCAGTTGGTTGGATGGTGGGCCAATTGGTTTGTTGATAGGTTGGCTGCCTGGCAGGGTTGGTTGGCTGGCTGTCTAGTCGGTTGGATGGTTGGTCAGTTGGTTGGTTGATAGGTTGGCTAACTGGCTGGCTGGCTTAGTTGGTGAGCGGGTGGTAGGGTTTGGTTTGTTGGCTGCCTGGAAGGGTTGGTTGACTGGCTGTCTAGTCAGTTGTTTGGATGGTTGGTCAATTGGTTGGTTGATAGGTTGGCTGGCTGGTTTGGCGGGTGAGCTGGTTATAGGGTTTGGTTTGTTGGCTGCCTGGCAGGGTTGGTTGGCTGGCTGTCTAGTCAGTTGGTTGGATGGTTGGTCAGTTGGTTGGTTGATAGGTTGGCTGGCTGGCTGGCTGGCTTGGTGGGTGAGCGGGTGGTAGGGTTTGGTTTGTTGGCTGCCTGGCAGGGTTGGTTGGCTGGCTGTCTAGTCAGTTGGTTGGATGGTTGGTCAATTGGTTGGTTGATAGGTTGGCTGGCTGGCTGGCTTGGTGGGTGAGCGGGTGGTAGGGTTTGGTTTGTTGGCTGCCTGGCGGGGTTGGTTGGCTGGCTGTCTAGTCAGTTGGTTGGATGTTTCGCCATATGGTTTGTTGATAGGTTGGCTGGCTGGCTGGTTTGGCGGGTGAGCTGGTGGTAGGGTTTGGTTTGTTGGCTGCCTGGCAGGTTTGGTTGGCTGGCTGTCTAGTCAGTTGGTTGGATGGTTGGTCAGTTGGTTGGTTGATAGGTTGGCTAACTGGCTGGCTGGCGTGGTGGGTGAGCGGGTGGTAGCGTTTAGTTTTTTGGCTGCCTGGAAGGGTTGGTTGACTGGCTGTCTAGTCAGTTGTTTGGATGGTTGGTCAATTGGTTGGTTGATAGGTTGGCTGGCTGGTTTGGCGGGTGAGCTGGTGGTAGGGTTTGGTTTGTTGGCTGCCAGCTAGGGTCGGTTGGCTGGCTGTCTAGTCAGTTGGTTGGAACGTTGGTCAATTGGTTGGTTGATAGGTTGGCTGGCTGTCTGGCTGGCTGGCTGGCTTGGTGCGTGAGCGGGTGGTAAGGTTTGGTTTGTTGGCTGCCTGGCAGGGTTGGTTGGCTGGCTGTCTAGCCAGTTGGTTGGATGGTTGGTCAATTGTTTGGTTGATAGGTTGGCTAACTGGCTGGCTGGCTTGGTGGGTGAGCGGGTGGTAGGGTTTGGTTTGTTGGCTGCCTGGAAGGGTTGGTTGGCTGGCTGTCTAGTCAGTTGGTTGGATGGTTGGTCAATTGGTTGGTTGATAGGTTGACTGGCTGGCTGGCTGGCTGGCTTGGTGCGTGAGCGGGTGGTAAGGTTTGGTTTGTTGGCTGCCTGGCAGGGTTGGTTGGCTGGCTGTCTAGCCAGTTGGTTGGATGGTTGGCCAATTGGTTTGTTGATAGGTTGGCTGGCTGGCTGGCTTGGTGCGTGAGCGGGTGGTAAGGTTTGGTTTGTTGGCTGCCTGGCAGGGTTGGTTGGCTGGCTGTCTAGTCAGTTGTTTGGATGTTTGGTCAATTGGTTGGTTGATAGGTTGACTGGCTGGCTGTCTAGTCAGTTGGTTGGATGGTTGGTCAATCGGTTGGTTGATAGGTTGACTGGCTGGCCGGCTTGGTGGGTGAGCGGGTGGTAGGGTTTGGTTTGTTGGCTGCCTGGCGGGGTTGGTTGGCTGGCTGTCCAGTCAGTTGGTTGGATGGTTGGTCAATTGGTTGGTTGATAGGTTGGCTGGCTGGCTTGGTGGGTGAGCGGGTAGTAGGGTTTGGTTTGTTGGCTGCCTGGCAGGGTTGGATGGCTGGCTGTCTAGTCAGTTGGTTGGATGGTTGGCCAAATGGTTTGTTGATAGGTTGGCTGGCTGGCTGGCTTGGTGGGTGAGCGGGTGGTAGCGTTTGGTTTGTTGGCTGCCTGGAAGGGTTGGTTGACTGGCTGTCCAGTCAGTTGGTTGGATGGTTGGTCAATAGGTTGGTTGATAGGTTGGCTGGCTGGTTTGGCGGGTGAGCTGGTGGTAGGGTTTGGTTTGTTGGCTGCCTGGCAGGGTTGGTTGGCTGGCTGTCTAGTCAGTTGGTTGGATGGTTGGTCAATTGGTTGGTTGATAGGTTGAATGGCTGGCTGGCTGGCTGGCTTGGTGCGTGAGCGGGTGGTAAGGTTTGGTTTGTTGGCTGCCTGGCAGGGTTGGTTGGCTGGCTGTCTAGCCAGTTGGTTGGATGGTTGGCCAATTGGTTTGTTGATAGGTTGGCTGGCTGGCTGGCTTGGTGCGTGAGCGGGTGGTAAGGTTTGGTTTGTTGGCTGCCTGGCAGGGTTGGTTGGCTGGCTGTCTAGTCAGTTGGTTGGATGTTTGGTCAATTGGTTGGTTGATAGGTTGACTGGCTGGCTGTCTAGTCAGTTGGTTGGATGGTTGGTCAATCGGTTGGTTGATAGGTTGACTGGCTGGCCGGCTTGGTGGGTGAGCGGGTGGTAGGGTTTGGTTTGTTGGCTGCCTGGCGGGGTTGGTTGGCTGGCTGTCCAGTCAGTTGGTTGGATGGTTGGTCAATTGGTTGGTTGATAGGTTGGATGGCTGGCTGTCTAGTCAGTTGGTTGGATGGTTGGCCAAATGGTTTGTTGATAGGTTGGCTGGCTGGCTGGCTTGGTGGGTGAGCGGGTGGTAGCGTTTGGTTTGTCGGCTGCCTGGAAGGGTTGGTTGACTGGCTGTCCAGTCAGTTGGTTGGATGGTTGGTCAATAGGTTGGTTGATAGGTTGGCTGGCTGGTTTGGCGGGTGAGCTGGTGGTAGGGTTTGGTTTGTTGGCTGCCTGGCAGGGTTGGTTGGCTGGCTGTCTAGTCAGTTGGTTGGATGGTTGGTCAGTTGGTTGGTTGATAGGTTGGCTGGCTGGCTGGCTGGCTTGGTGGGTGAGGGGGTGGTTGGGTTTGGTTTGTTGGCTGCCTGACAGGGTTGGTTGGCTGTCTGTCTAGTCAGTTGGTTGGATGGTTGGTCAATTGTTTGGTTGACAGGTTGGCTAACTGGCTGGCTGGCTTGGTGCGTGAGCGGGTGGTAGGGTTTGGTTTGTTGGCTGCCTGGCAAGATTGGTTGGCTGGCTGTTTAGTCGGTTTGATGGTTAGTCAATTGGTTGGTGGATAGGTTGGCTGGCTGGCTGGCTGGCTTGGTGGGTGAGCGGGTGGTAGCGTTTGGTTTGTTGGCTGCCTGGAAGGGTTGGTTGGCTGGCTGTCTAGCCAGTTGGTTGGATGGTTGGCCAATTGGTTTGTTGATAGGTTGGCTGGCTGGCTGGCTTGGTGCGTGAGCGGGTGGTAAGGTTTGGTTTGTTGGCTGCCTGGCAGGGTGGGTTGGCTGGCTGTCTAGTCAGTTGGTTGGATGGTTGGTCAATTGGTTGGTTGATAGGTTGGCTGGCTGGCTGGCTTGGTGGGTGAGCGGGTGGTAGGGTTTGGGTTGTTGGCTGCCTGGCGGGGTTGGTTGGCTGGCTGTCTAGTCAGTTGGTTGGATGTTTGGCCATATGGTTTGTTGATAGGTTGGCTGGCTGGCTGGTTTGGCGGGTGAGCTGGTGGTAGGGTTTGGTTTGTTGGCTGCCTGGCAGGTTTGGTTGGCTGGCTGTCTAGTCAGTTGGTTGGATGGTTGGTCAATTGGTTGGTTGATAGGTTGGCTAACTGGCTGGCTGGCTTGGTGGGTGAGCGGGTGGTAGCGTTTGGTTTTTTGGCTGCCTGGAAGGGTTGGTTGACTGGCTGTCTAGTCAGTTGTTTGGATGGTTGGTCAATTGGTTGGTTGATAGGTTGGCTGGCTGGTTTGGCGGGTGAGCTGGTGGTAGGGTTTGGTTTTTTGGCTGCCAGCTAGGGTCGGTTGGCTGGCTGTCTAGTCAGTTGGTTGGAACGTTGGTCAATTGGTTGGTTGATAGGTTGGCTGGCTGGCTGGCTGGCTGGCTGGATGGCTGGCTGGCTGGATGGCTTAATGCGTGAGCGGGTGGTAAGGTTTGGTTTGTTTGCTGCCTGGCAGGGTTAGTTGGCTGGCTGTCTAGCCAGTTGGTTGGATGGTTGGTCAATTGCTTGGTTGATAGGTTGGCTAACTGGCTGGCTGGCTTGGTGGGTGAGCGGGTGGTAGGGTTTGTTTTGTTGGCTGCCTGGCAGGGTTGGTTGGCTGGCTGTTTAGTCAGTTGGTTGGATGGCTAGTCAATTGGTTGGTGGATAGGTTGGCTGGCTGGCTGGCTGGCTTGGTGGGTGAGCGGGTGGTAGCGTTTGGTTTGTTGGCTGCCTGGAAGGGTTGGTTGACTGGCTGTCTAGTCAGTTGTTTGGATGGTTGGTCAATTGGTTGGTTGATAGGTTGGCTGGCTGGTTTGGCGGGTGAGTTGGTGGTAGGGTTTGGTTTGTTGGCTGCCTGGCAGGGTTGGTTGGCTGGCTGTCTAGTCAGTTGGTTGGATGGTTGGTCAATTGGTTGGTTGATATGTTGGCTGGCTGGCTGGCTGGCTGGCTTGGTGCGTGAGCGGGTGGTAAGGTTTGGTTTGTTGGCTGCCTGGCAGAATTGGTTGGCTGGCTGTCTAGCCAGTTTGTTGGATGGTTATCCAATTGGTTTGTTGATAGGTTGGCTGGCTGGCTGGCTGGCTTGGTGGGTGAGCGGGTGGTAACGTTTGGTTTGTTGGCTGCCTGGAAGGGTTGGTTGACTGGCTGTCTAGTCAGTTGTTTGGATGGTTGGTCAATTGGTTGGTTGATAGGTTGACTGGCTGGTTTGGCGGGTGAGCGGGTGGTTGGGTTTGGTTTGCTGGCTGCCTGGCAGGGATGGTTGGCTGTCTGTCTAGTCAGTTGGTTGGATGGTTGGTCAATAGGTTGGTTGATAGGTTGGCTGCCTGGCTGGCTGCCTGGCTTGGTGCGTGAGCGGGTGGTAAGGTTTGGTTTGTTGGCTGCCTGGCAGGGCTGGTTGGCTGGCTGTCTAGTCAGTTGGTTGGATGGTTGGTCAATTGGTTGGTTGATAGGTTGGCTGGCTGGCTTGGTGGGTGAGCGGGTGGTAGGGTTTGGTTTGTTGGCTGCCTGGCAGGGTTGGATGGCTGGCTGTCTAGTCAGTTGGTTGGATGGTTGGCCAATTGGTTTGTTGATAGGTTGGCTGCCTGGCAGGGTTGGATGGCTGGCTGTCTAGTCAGTTGGTTGGATGGTTGGTCAATTGGTTGGTTGATAGGTTGGCTGCCTGGCTGGCTGGGTGGCTTGGTGCGTGAGCGGGTGGTAAGGTTTGGTTTGTTGGCTGCCTGGCAGGGTTGGTTGGCTGGCTGTCTAGTCAGTTGGTTGGATGGTTGGTCAATTGGTTGGTTGATAGGTTGGCTGGCTGGCTTGGTGGGTGAGCGGGTGGTAGGGTTTGGTTTGTTGGCTGCCTGGCAGGGTTGGATGGCTGGCTGTCTAGTCAGTTGGTTGGATGGTGGGCCAATTGGTTTGTTGATAGGTTGGCTGCCTGGCAGGGTTGGTTGGCTGGCTGTCTAGTCGGTTGGATGGTTGGTCAGTTGGTTGGTTGATAGGTTGGCTAACTGGCTGGCTGGCTTAGTTGGTGAGCGGGTGGTAGGGTTTGGTTTGTTGGCTGCCTGGAAGGGTTGGTTGACTGGCTGTCTAGTCAGTTGTTTGGATGGTTGGTCAATTGGTTGGTTGATAGGTTGGCTGGCTGGTTTGGCGGGTGAGCTGGTTATAGGGTTTGGTTTGTTGGCTGCCTGGCTGGGTTGGTTGGCTGGCTGTCTAGTCAGTTGGTTGGATGGTTGGTCAGTTGGTTGGTTGATAGGTTGGCTGGCTGGCTGGCTGGCTTGGTGGGTGAGCGGGTGGTAGGGTTTGGTTTGTTGGCTGCCTGGCAGGGTTGGTTGGCTGGCTGTCTAGTCAGTTGGTTGGATGGTTGGTCAATTGGTTGGTTGATAGGTTGGCTGGCTGGCTGGCTTGGTGGGTGAGCGGGTGGTAGGGTTTGGTTTGTTGGCTGCCTGGCGGGGTTGGTTGGCTGGCTGTCTAGTCAGTTGGTTGGATGTTTCGCCATATGGTTTGTTGATAGGTTGGCTGGCTGGCTGGTTTGGCGGGTGAGCTGGTGGTAGGGTTTGGTTTGTTGGCTGCCTGGCAGGTTTGGTTGGCTGGCTGTCTAGTCAGTTGGTTGGATGGTTGGTCAGTTGGTTGGTTGATAGGTTGGCTAACTGGCTGGCTGGCGTGGTGGGTGAGCGGGTGGTAGCGTTTAGTTTTTTGGCTGCCTGGAAGGGTTGGTTGACTGGCTGTCTAGTCAGTTGTTTGGATGGTTGGTCAATTGGTTGGTTGATAGGTTGGCTGCCTGGCTTGGTGCGTGAGCGGGTGGTGACGTTTGGTTTGTTGGCTGCCTGGCAGGGTTGGTTGGCTGGCTGTCTAGTCAGTTGGTTGGATGGTTGGTCAATTGGTTGGTTGATAGGTTGACTGGCTGGCTGTCTAGTCAGTTGGTTGGATGGTTGGTCAATCGGTTGGTTGATAGGTTGACTGGCTGGCCGGCTTGGTGGGTGAGCGGGTGGTAGGGTTTGGTTTGTTGGCTGCCTGGCGGGGTTGGTTGGCTGGCTGTCTAGTCAGTTGGTTGGATGGTTGGTCAATTGGTTGGTTGATAGGTTGGCTGGCTGGCTTGGTAGGTGAGCGGGTGGTAGGGTTTGGTTTGTTGGCTGCCTGGCAGGGTTGGATGGCTGGCTGTCTAGTCAGTTGGTTGGATGGTTGGCCGAATGGTTTGTTGATAGGTTGGCTGGCTGGCTGGCTTGGTGGGTGAGCGGGTGGTAGCGTTTGGTTTGTTGGCTGCCTGGAAGGGTTGGTTGACTGGCTGTCTAGTCGGTTGTTTGGATGGTTGGTCAATTGGTTGGTTGATGGGTTGGCTGGCTGGTTTGGCGGGTGAGCTGGTGGTAGGGTTTGGTTTGTTGGCTGCCTGGCAGGGTTGGTTGGCTGGCTGTCTAGTCAGTTGGTTGGATGGTTGGTCAGTTGGTTGGTTGATAGGTTGGCTGGCTGGCTGGCTGGCTGGCTTGGTGGGTGAGGGGGTGGTTGGGTTTGGTTTGTTGGCTGCCTGACAGGGTTGGTTGGCTGTCTGTCTAGTCAGTTGGTTGGATGGTTGGTCAATTGTTTGGTTGACAGGTTGGCTAACTGGCTGGCTGGCTTGGTGGGTGAGCGGGTGGTAGGGTTTGGTTTGTTGGCTGCCTGGCAGGATTGGTTGGCTGGCTGTTTAGTCGGTTTGATGGTTAGTCAATTGGTTGGTGGATAGGTTGGCTGGCTGGCTTGGTGGGTGAGCGGGTGGTAGCGTTTGGTTTGTTGGCTGCCTGGAAGGGTTGGTTGGCTGGCTGTCTAGCCAGTTGGTTGGATGGTTGGCCAATTGGTTTGTTGATAGGTTGGCTGGCTGGCTGGCTGGCTTGGTGCGTGAGCGGGTGGTAAGGTTTGGTTTGTTGGCTGCCTGGCAGGGTTGGTTGGCTTGCTGTCTAGTCAGTTGGTTGGATGGTTGGTCAATTGGTTGGTTGATAGGTTGGCTGGCTGGCTGGCTTGGTGGGTGAGCGGGTGGTAGGGTTTGGTTTGTTGGCTGCCTGGCGGGGTTGGTTGGCTGGCTGTCTAGTCAGTTGGTTGGATGTTTGGCCATATGGTTTGTTGATAGGTTGGCTGGCTGGCTGGTTTGGCGGGTGAGCTGGTGGTAGGGTTTGGTTTGTTGGCTGCCTGGCAGGTTTGGTTGGCTGGCTGTCTAGTCAGTTGGTTGGATGGTTGGTCAATTGGTTGGTTGATAGGTTGGCTAACTGGCTGGCTGGCTTGGTGGGTGAGCGGGTGGTAGCGTTTGGTTTTTTGGCTGCCTGGAAGGGTTGGTTGACTGGCTGTCTAGTCAGTTGTTTGGATGGTTGGTCAATTGGTTGGTTGATAGGTTGGCTGGCTGGTTTGGCGGGTGAGCTGGTGGTAGGGTTTGGTTTGTTGGCTGCCAGCTAGGGTCGGTTGTCTGGCTGTCTAGTCAGTTGGTTGGAACGTTGGTCAATTGGTTGGTTGATAGGTTGGCTGGCTGGCTGGCTGGATGGCTTAATGCGTGAGCGGGTGGTAAGGTTTGGTTTGTTGGCTGCCTGGCAGGGTTGGTTGGCTGGCTGTCTAGCCAGTTGGTTGGATGGTTGGCTAACTGGCTGGCTGGTTTGGCGGGTGAGCTGGTGGTAGGGTTTGGTTTGTTGGCAGCCTGGCAGGTTTGGTTGGCTGGCTGTCTAGTCAGTTGGTTGGATGGTTAGTCAATTGGTTGGTGGATAGGTTGGCTGACTGGCTGGCTGGCTTGGTGGGTGAGCGGGTGGTAGCGTTTGGTTTGTTGGCTGCCTGGAAGGGTTGGTTGACTGGCTGTCTAGTCAGTTGTTTGGATGGTTGGTCAAATGGTTGGTTGATAGGTTGGCTGGCTGGTTTGGCGGGTGAGTTGGTGGTAGGGTTTGGTTTGTTGGCTGCCTGGCAGGGTTGGTTGGCTGGCTGTCTAGTCAGTTGGTTGGATGGTTGGTCAATTGGTTGGTTGATATGTTGGCTGGCTGGCTGGCTGGCTGGCTTGGTGCGTGAGCGGGTGGTAAGGTTTGGTTTGTTGGCTGCCTGGCAGAGTTGGTTGGCTGGCTGTCTAGCCAGTTTGTTGGATGGTTATCCAATTGGTTTGTTGATAGGTTGGCTGGCTGGCTGGCTGGCTTGGTGGGTGAGCGGGTGGTAGCGTTTGGTTTGTTGGCTGCCTGGAAGGGTTGGTTGACTGGCTGTCTAGTCAGTTGTTTGGATGGTTGGTCAATTGGTTGGTTGATAGGTTGGCTGGCTGGTTTGGCGGGTGAGCGGGTGGTTGGGTTTGGTTTGTTGGCTGCCTCGCAGGGATGGTTGGCTGTCTGTCTAGTCAGTTGGTTGGATGGTTGGTCAAGTGTTTGGTTGATAGGTTGGCTAACTGGCTGGCTGGCTTGCTGGGTGAGCGGGTGGTAGGGTTTGGTTTGTTGGCTGCCTGGCAGGGTTGGTTGACTGGTTGTCTAGTCAGTTGGTTGGATGGTAGGTCAATTGGTTGGGTAATAGGTTGGCTGCCTGGCTGGCTGGCTGGCTTGGTGCGTGAGCGGGAGGTAAGGTTTGGTTTGTTGGCTGCCTGGCAGGGCTGGTTGGCTGGCTGTCTAGTCAGTTGGTTGGATGGTAGGTCAATTGGTTGGGTAATAGGTTGGCTGCCTGGCTGGCTGGCTGGCTTGGTGCGTGAGCGGGAGGTAAGGTTTGGTTTGTTGGCTGCCTGGCAGGGCTGGTTGGCTGGCTGTCTAGTCAGTTGGTTGGATGGTTGGTCAATTGGTTGGTTGATAGGTTGGCTGGCTGGCTTGGTGGGTGAGCGGGTGGTAGGGTTTGGTTTGTTGGCTGCCTGGCAGGGTTGGATGGCTGGCTGTCTAGTCAGTTGGTTGGATGGTTGGCCAATTGGTTTGTTGATAGGTTGGCTGCCTGGCAGGTTTGGATGGCTAGCTGTCTAGTCAGTTGGTTGGATGGTTGGCCAATTGGTTTGTTGATAGGTTGGCTGGCTGGCTGGCTGGCTTGGTGGGTGAGCGGGAGGTAGCGTTTGGTTTGTTGGCTGCCTGGCAGGGTTGGTTGGCTGGCTGTCTAGTCAGTTGGTTGGATGGTTGGTCAATTGGTTGGTTGATAGGTTGGCTGCCTGGCTGCCTGGGTGGCTTGGTGCGTGAGCGGGTGGTAAGGTTTGGTTTGTTGGCTGCCTGGCAGGGTTGGTTGGCTGGCTGTCTAGTCAGTTGGTTGGATGGTTGGTCAATTGGTTGGTTGATAGGTTGGCTGGCTGGCTTGGTGGGTGAGCGGGTGGTAGGGTTTGGTTTGTTGGCTGCCTGGCAGGGTTGGATGGCTGGCTGTCTAGTCAGTTGGTTGGATGGTGGGCCAATTGGTTTGTTGATAGGTTGGCTGCCTGGCAGGGTTGGTTGGCTGGCTGTCTAGTCGGTTGGATGGTTGGTCAGTTGGTTGGTTGATAGGTTGGCTAACTGGCTGGCTGGCTTAGTTGGTGAGCGGGTGGTAGGGTTTGGTTTGTTGGCTGCCTGGAAGGGTTGGTTGACTGGCTGTCTAGTCAGTTGTTTGGATGGTTGGTCAATTGGTTGGTTGATAGGTTGGCTGGCTGGTTTGGCGGGTGAGCTGGTTATAGGGTTTGGTTTGTTGGCTGCCTGGCAGGGTTGGTTGGCTGGCTGTCTAGTCAGTTGGTTGGATGGTTGGTCAGTTGGTTGGTTGATAGGTTGGCTGGCTGGCTGGCTGGCTTGGTGGGTGAGCGGGTGGTAGGGTTTGGTTTGTTGGCTGCCTGGCAGGGTTGGTTGGCTGGCTGTCTAGTCAGTTGGTTGGATGGTTGGTCAATTGGTTGGTTGATAGGTTGGCTGGCTGGCTGGCTTGGTGGGTGAGCGGGTGGTAGGGTTTGGTTTGTTGGCTGCCTGGCGGGGTTGGTTGGCTGGCTGTCTAGTCAGTTGGTTGGATGTTTCGCCATATGGTTTGTTGATAGGTTGGCTGGCTGGCTGGTTTGGCGGGTGAGCTGGTGGTAGGGTTTGGTTTGTTGGCTGCCTGGCAGGTTTGGTTGGCTGGCTGTCTAGTCAGTTGGTTGGATGGTTGGTCAGTTGGTTGGTTGATAGGTTGGCTAACTGGCTGGCTGGCGTGGTGGGTGAGCGGGTGGTAGCGTTTAGTTTTTTGGCTGCCTGGAAGGGTTGGTTGACTGGCTGTCTAGTCAGTTGTTTGGATGGTTGGTCAATTGGTTGGTTGATAGGTTGGCTGGCTGGTTTGGCGGGTGAGCTGGTGGTAGGGTTTGGTTTGTTGGCTGCCAGCTAGGGTCGGTTGGCTGGCTGTCTAGTCAGTTGGTTGGAACGTTGGTCAATTGGTTGGTTGATAGGTTGGCTAGCTGTCTGGCTGGCTGGCTGGCTTGGTGCGTGAGCGGGTGGTAAGGTTTGGTTTGTTGGCTGCCTGGCAGGGTTGGTTGGCTGGCTGTCTAGCCAGTTGGTTGGATGGTTGGTCAATTGTTTGGTTGATAGGTTGGCTAACTGGCTGGCTGGCTTGGTGGGTGAGCGGGTGGTAGGGTTTGGTTTGTTGGCTGCCTGGAAGGGTTGGTTGGCTGGCTGTCTAGTCAGTTGGTTGGATGGTTGGTCAATTGGTTGGTTGATAGGTTGACTGGCTGGCTGGCTGGCTGGCTTGGTGCGTGAGCGGGTGGTAAGGTTTGGTTTGTTGGCTGCCTGGCAGGGTTGGTTGGCTGGCTGTCTAGCCAGTTGGTTGGATGGTTGGCCAATTGGTTTGTTGATAGGTTGGCTGGCTGGCTGGCTTGGTGCGTGAGCGGGTGGTAAGGTTTGGTTTGTTGGCTGCCTGGCAGGGTTGGTTGGCTGGCTGTCTAGTCAGTTGTTTGGATGTTTGGTCAATTGGTTGGTTGATAGGTTGACTGGCTGGCTGTCTAGTCAGTTGGTTGGATGGTTGGTCAATCGGTTGGTTGATAGGTTGACTGGCTGGCCGGCTTGGTGGGTGAGCGGGTGGTAGGGTTTGGTTTGTTGGCTGCCTGGCGGGGTTGGTTGGCTGGCTGTCCAGTCAGTTGGTTGGATGGTTGGTCAATTGGTTGGTTGATAGGTTGGCTGGCTGGCTTGGTGGGTGAGCGGGTGGTAGGGTTTGGTTTGTTGGCTGCCTGGCAGGGTTGGATGGCTGGCTGTCTAGTCAGTTGGTTGGATGGTTGGCCAAATGGTTTGTTGATAGGTTGGCTGGCTGGCTGGCTTGGTGGGTGAGCGGGTGGTAGCGTTTGGTTTGTTGGCTGCCTGGAAGGGTTGGTTGACTGGCTGTCCAGTCAGTTGGTTGGATGGTTGGTCAATAGGTTGGTTGATAGGTTGGCTGGCTGGTTTGGCGGGTGAGCTGGTGGTAGGGTTTGGTTTGTTGGCTGCCTGGCAGGGTTGGTTGGCTGGCTGTCTAGTCAGTTGGTTGGATGGTTGGTCAATTGGTTGGTTGATAGGTTGAATGGCTGGCTGGCTGGCTGGCTTGGTGCGTGAGCGGGTGGTAAGGTTTGGTTTGTTGGCTGCCTGGCAGGGTTGGTTGGCTGGCTGTCTAGCCAGTTGGTTGGATGGTTGGCCAATTGGTTTGTTGATAGGTTGGCTGGCTGGCTGGCTTGGTGCGTGAGCGGGTGGTAAGGTTTGGTTTGTTGGCTGCCTGGCAGGGTTGGTTGGCTGGCTGTCTAGTCAGTTGGTTGGATGTTTGGTCAATTGGTTGGTTGATAGGTTGACTGGCTGGCTGTCTAGTCAGTTGGTTGGATGGTTGGTCAATCGGTTGGTTGATAGGTTGACTGGCTGGCCGGCTTGGTGGGTGAGCGGGTGGTAGGGTTTGGTTTGTTGGCTGCCTGGCGGGGTTGGTTGGCTGGCTGTCCAGTCAGTTGGTTGGATGGTTGGTCAATTGGTTGGTTGATAGGTTGGATGGCTGGCTGTCTAGTCAGTTGGTTGGATGGTTGGCCAAATGGTTTGTTGATAGGTTGGCTGGCTGGCTGGCTTGGTGGGTGAGCGGGTGGTAGCGTTTGGTTTGTCGGCTGCCTGGAAGGGTTGGTTGACTGGCTGTCCAGTCAGTTGGTTGGATGGTTGGTCAATAGGTTGGTTGATAGGTTGGCTGGCTGGTTTGGCGGGTGAGCTGGTGGTAGGGTTTGGTTTGTTGGCTGCCTGGCAGGGTTGGTTGGCTGGCTGTCTAGTCAGTTGGTTGGATGGTTGGTCAGTTGGTTGGTTGATAGGTTGGCTGGCTGGCTGGCTGGCTTGGTGGGTGAGGGGGTGGTTGGGTTTGGTTTGTTGGCTGCCTGACAGGGTTGGTTGGCTGTCTGTCTAGTCAGTTGGTTGGATGGTTGGTCAATTGTTTGGTTGACAGGTTGGCTAACTGGCTGGCTGGCTTGGTGCGTGAGCGGGTGGTAGGGTTTGGTTTGTTGGCTGCCTGGCAAGATTGGTTGGCTGGCTGTTTAGTCGGTTTGATGGTTAGTCAATTGGTTGGTGGATAGGTTGGCTGGCTGGCTGGCTGGCTTGGTGGGTGAGCGGGTGGTAGCGTTTGGTTTGTTGGCTGCCTGGAAGGGTTGGTTGGCTGGCTGTCTAGCCAGTTGGTTGGATGGTTGGCCAATTGGTTTGTTGATAGGTTGGCTGGCTGGCTGGCTTGGTGCGTGAGCGGGTGGTAAGGTTTGGTTTGTTGGCTGCCTGGCAGGGTGGGTTGGCTGGCTGTCTAGTCAGTTGGTTGGATGGTTGGTCAATTGGTTGGTTGATAGGTTGGCTGGCTGGCTGGCTTGGTGGGTGAGCGGGTGGTAGGGTTTGGGTTGTTGGCTGCCTGGCGGGGTTGGTTGGCTGGCTGTCTAGTCAGTTGGTTGGATGTTTGGCCATATGGTTTGTTGATAGGTTGGCTGGCTGGCTGGTTTGGCGGGTGAGCTGGTGGTAGGGTTTGGTTTGTTGGCAGCCTGGCAGGTTTGGTTGGCTGGCTGTCTAGTCAGTTGGTTGGATGGTTGGTCAATTGGTTGGTTGATAGGTTGGCTAACTGGCTGGCTGGCTTGGTGGGTGAGCGGGTGGTAGCGTTTGGTTTTTTGGCTGCCTGGAAGGGTTGGTTGACTGGCTGTCTAGTCAGTTGTTTGGATGGTTGGTCAATTGGTTGGTTGATAGGTTGGCTGGCTGGTTTGGCGGGTGAGCTGGTGGTAGGGTTTGGTTTTTTGGCTGCCAGCTAGGGTCGGTTGGCTGGCTGTCTAGTCAGTTGGTTGGAACGTTGGTCAATTGGTTGGTTGATAGGTTGGCTGGCTGGCTGGCTGGCTGGCTGGATGGCTGGCTGGCTGGATGGCTTAATGCGTGAGCGGGTGGTAAGGTTTGGTTTGTTTGCTGCCTGGCAGGGTTAGTTGGCTGGCTGTCTAGCCAGTTGGTTGGATGGTTGGTCAATTGCTTGGTTGATAGGTTGGCTAACTGGCTGGCTGGCTTGGTGGGTGAGCGGGTGGTAGGGTTTGTTTTGTTGGCTGCCTGGCAGGGTTGGTTGGCTGGCTGTTTAGTCAGTTGGTTGGATGGCTAGTCAATTGGTTGGTGGATAGGTTGGCTGGCTGGCTGGCTGGCTTGGTGGGTGAGCGGGTGGTAGCGTTTGGTTTGTTGGCTGCCTGGAAGGGTTGGTTGACTGGCTGTCTAGTCAGTTGTTTGGATGGTTCGTCAATTGGTTGGTTGATAGGTTGGCTGGCTGGTTTGGCGGGTGAGTTGGTGGTAGGGTTTGGTTTGTTGGCTGCCTGGCAGGGTTGGTTGGCTGGCTGTCTAGTCAGTTGGTTGGATGGTTGGTCAATTGGTTGGTTGATATGTTGGCTGGCTGGCTGGCTGGCTGGCTTGGTGCGTGAGCGGGTGGTAAGGTTTGGTTTGTTGGCTGCCTGGCAGAATTGGTTGGCTGGCTGTCTAGCCAGTTTGTTGGATGGTTATCCAATTGGTTTGTTGATAGGTTGGCTGGCTGGCTGGCTGGCTTGGTGGGTGAGCGGGTGGTAGCGTTTGGTTTGTTGGCTGCCTGGAAGGGTTGGTTGACTGGCTGTCTAGTCAGTTGTTTGGATGGTTGGTCAATTGGTTGGTTGATAGGTTGACTGGCTGGTTTGGCGGGTGAGCGGGTGGTTGGGTTTGGTTTGCTGGCTGCCTGGCAGGGATGGTTGGCTGTCTGTCTAGTCAGTTGGTTGGATGGTTGGTCAATAGGTTGGTTGATAGGTTGGCTGCCTGGCTGGCTGCCTGGCTTGGTGCGTGAGCGGGTGGTAAGGTTTGGTTTGTTGGCTGCCTGGCAGGGCTGGTTGGCTGGCTGTCTAGTCAGTTGGTTGGATGGTTGGTCAATTGGTTGGTTGATAGGTTGGCTGGCTGGCTTGGTGGGTGAGCGGGTGGTAGGGTTTGGTTTGTTGGCTGCCTGGCAGGGTTGGATGGCTGGCTGTCTAGTCAGTTGGTTGGATGGTTGGCCAATTGGTTTGTTGATAGGTTGGCTGCCTGGCAGGGTTGGATGGCTGGCTGTCTAGTCAGTTGGTTGGATGGTTGGTCAATTGGTTGGTTGATAGGTTGGCTGCCTGGCTGGCTGGGTGGCTTGGTGCGTGAGCGGGTGGTAAGGTTTGGTTTGTTGGCTGCCTGGCAGGGTTGGTTGGCTGGCTGTCTAGTCAGTTGGTTGGATGGTTGGTCAATTGGTTGGTTGATAGGTTGGCTGGCTGGCTTGGTGGGTGAGCGGGTGGTAGGGTTTGGTTTGTTGGCTGCCTGGCAGGGTTGGATGGCTGGCTGTCTAGTCAGTTGGTTGGATGGTGGGCCAATTGGTTTGTTGATAGGTTGGCTGCCTGGCAGGGTTGGTTGGCTGGCTGTCTAGTCAGTTGGTTGGATGGTTGGTCAGTTGGTTGGTTGATAGGTTGGCTGGCTGGCTGGCTGGCTTGGTGGGTGAGCGGGTGGTAGGGTTTGGTTTGTTGGCTGCCTGGCAGGGTTGGTTGGCTGGCTGTCTAGTCAGTTGGTTGGATGGTTGGTCAATTGGTTGGTTGATAGGTTGGCTGGCTGGCTGGCTTGGTGGGTGAGCGGGTGGTAGGGTTTGGTTTGTTGGCTGCCTGGCGGGGTTGGTTGGCTGGCTGTCTAGTCAGTTGGTTGGATGTTTCGCCATATGGTTTGTTGATAGGTTGGCTGGCTGGCTGGTTTGGCGGGTGAGCTGGTGGTAGGGTTTGGTTTGTTGGCTGCCTGGCAGGTTTGGTTGGCTGGCTGTCTAGTCAGTTGGTTGGATGGTTGGTCAGTTGGTTGGTTGATAGGTTGGCTAACTGGCTGGCTGGCGTGGTGGGTGAGCGGGTGGTAGCGTTTAGTTTTTTGGCTGCCTGGAAGGGTTGGTTGACTGGCTGTCTAGTCAGTTGTTTGGATGGTTGGTCAATTGGTTGGTTGATAGGTTGGCTGCCTGGCTTGGTGCGTGAGCGGGTGGTGACGTTTGGTTTGTTGGCTGCCTGGCAGGGTTGGTTGGCTGGCTGTCTAGTCAGTTGGTTGGATGGTTGGTCAATTGGTTGGTTGATAGGTTGACTGGCTGGCTGTCTAGTCAGTTGGTTGGATGGTTGGTCAATCGGTTGGTTGATAGGTTGACTGGCTGGCCGGCTTGGTGGGTGAGCGGGTGGTAGGGTTTGGTTTGTTGGCTGCCTGGCGGGGTTGGTTGGCTGGCTGTCTAGTCAGTTGGTTGGATGGTTGGTCAATTGGTTGGTTGATAGGTTGGCTGGCTGGCTTGGTAGGTGAGCGGGTGGTAGGGTTTGGTTTGTTGGCTGCCTGGCAGGGTTGGATGGCTGGCTGTCTAGTCAGTTGGTTGGATGGTTGGCCGAATGGTTTGTTGATAGGTTGGCTGGCTGGCTGGCTTGGTGGGTGAGCGGGTGGTAGCGTTTGGTTTGTTGGCTGCCTGGAAGGGTTGGTTGACTGGCTGTCTAGTCGGTTGTTTGGATGGTTGGTCAATTGGTTGGTTGATGGGTTGGCTGGCTGGTTTGGCGGGTGAGCTGGTGGTAGGGTTTGGTTTGTTGGCTGCCTGGCAGGTTTGGTTGGCTGGCTGTCTAGTCAGTTGGTTGGATGGTTGGTCAGTTGGTTGGTTGATAGGTTGGCTGGCTGGCTGGCTGGCTGGCTTGGTGGGTGAGGGGGTGGTTGGGTTTGGTTTGTTGGCTGCCTGACAGGGTTGGTTGGCTGTCTGTCTAGTCAGTTGGTTGGATGGTTGGTCAATTGTTTGGTTGACAGGTTGGCTAACTGGCTGGCTGGCTTGGTGGGTGAGCGGGTGGTAGGGTTTGGTTTGTTGGCTGCCTGGCAGGATTGGTTGGCTGGCTGTTTAGTCGGTTTGATGGTTAGTCAATTGGTTGGTGGATAGGTTGGCTGGCTGGCTTGGTGGGTGAGCGGGTGGTAGCGTTTGGTTTGTTGGCTGCCTGGAAGGGTTGGTTGGCTGGCTGTCTAGCCAGTTGGTTGGATGGTTGGCCAATTGGTTTGTTGATAGGTTGGCTGGCTGGCTGGCTTGGTGCGTGAGCGGGTGGTAAGGTTTGGTTTGTTGGCTGCCTGGCAGGGTTGGTTGGCTTGCTGTCTAGTCAGTTGGTTGGATGGTTGGTCAATTGGTTGGTTGATAGGTTGGCTGGCTGGCTGGCTTGGTGGGTGAGCGGGTGGTAGGGTTTGGTTTGTTGGCTGCCTGGCGGGGTTGGTTGGCTGGCTGTCTAGTCAGTTGGTTGGATGTTTGGCCATATGGTTTGTTGATAGGTTGGCTGGCTGGCTGGTTTGGCGGGTGAGCTGGTGGTAGGGTTTGGTTTGTTGGCTGCCTGGCAGGTTTGGTTGGCTGGCTGTCTAGTCAGTTGGTTGGATGGTTGGTCAATTGGTTGGTTGATAGGTTGGCTAACTGGCTGGCTGGCTTGGTGGGTGAGCGGGTGGTAGCGTTTGGTTTTTTGGCTGCCTGGAAGGGTTGGTTGACTGGCTGTCTAGTCAGTTGTTTGGATGGTTGGTCAATGTTTGGTTGGTTGATAGGTTGGCTGGCTGGTTTGGCGGGTGAGCTGGTGGTAGGGTTTGGTTTGTTGGCTGCCAGCTAGGGTCGGTTGGCTGGCTGTCTAGTCAGTTGGTTGGAACGTTGGTCAATTGGTTGGTTGATAGGTTGGCTGGCTGGCTGGCTGGATGGCTTAATGCGTGAGCGGGTGGTAAGGTTTGGTTTGTTGGCTGCCTGGCAGGGTTGGTTGGCTGGCTGTCTAGCCAGTTGGTTGGATGGTTGGCTAACTGGCTGGCTGGCTTGGTGGGTGAGCGGGTGGTAGGGTTTGGTTTGTTGGCTGCCTGGAAGGGTTGGTTGACTGGCTGTCTAGTCAGTTGTTTGGATGGTTGGTCAATTGGTTGGTTGATAGGTTGGCTGGCTGGTTTGGCGGGTGAGTTGGTGGTAGGGTTTGGTTTGTTGGCTGCCTGGCAGGGTTGGTTGGCTGGCTGTCTAGTCAGTTGGTTGGATGGTTGGTCAATTGGTTGGTTGATATGTTGGCTGGCTGGCTGGCTGGCTGGCTTGGTGCGTGAGCGGGTGGTAAGGTTTGGTTTGTTGGCTGCCTGGCAGAGTTGGTTGGCTGGCTGTCTAGCCAGTTTGTTGGATGGTTATCCAATTGGTTTGTTGATAGGTTGGCTGGCTGGCTGGCTGGCTTGGTGGGTGAGCGGGTGGTAGCGTTTGGTTGGTTGGCTGCCTGGAAGGGTTGGTTGACTGGCTGTCTAGTCAGTTGTTTGGATGGTTGGTCAATTGGTTGGTTGATAGGTTGGCTGGCTGGTTTGGCGGGTGAGCGGGTGGTTGGGTTTGGTTTGTTGGCTGCCTGGCAGGGATGGTTGGCTGTCTGTCTAGTCAGTTCGTTGGATGGTTGGTCAAGTGTTTGGTTGATAGGTTGGCTAACTGGCTGGCTGGCTTGCTGGGTGAGCGGGTGGTAGGGTTTGGTTTGTTGGCTGCCTGGCAGGGTTGGTTGACTGGTTGTTTAGTCAGTTGATTGGATGGTTAGTCAATTGGTTGGTGGATAGGTTGGCTGGCTGGCTGGCTGGCTTGGTGGGTGAGCGGGTGGTAGCGTTTGGTTTGTTGGCTGCCTGGAAGGGTTGGATGACTGGCTGTCTAGTCAGTTGTTTGGATGGTTGGTCAATTGGTTGGTTGATAGGTTGGCTGGCTGGTTTGGCGGGTGAGCTGGTGGTAGGGTTTGGTTTGTTGGCTGCCTGGCAGGGTTGGTTGGCTGGCTGTCTAGTCAGTTGGTTGGATGGTTGGTCAATTGGTTGGGTAATAGGTTGGCTGCCTGGCTGGCTGGCTGGCTTGGTGCGTGAGCGGGAGGTAAGGTTTGGTTTGTTGGCTGCCTGGCAGGGCTGGTTGGCTGGCTGTCTAGTCAGTTGGTTGGATGGTTGGTCAATTGGTTGGTTGATAGGTTGGCTGGCTGGCTTGGTGGGTGAGCGGGTGGTAGGGTTTGGTTTGTTGGCTGCCTGGCAGGGTTGGATGGCTGGCTGTCTAGTCAGTTGGTTGGATGGTTGGCCAATTGGTTTGTTGATAGGTTGGCTGCCTGGCAGGTTTGGATGGCTAGCTGTCTAGTCAGTTGGTTGGATGGTTGGCCAATTGGTTTGTTGATAGGTTGGCTGGCTGGCTGGCTGGCTTGGTGGGTGAGCGGGAGGTAGCGTTTGGTTTGTTGGCTGCCTGGCAGGGTTGGTTGGCTGGCTGTCTAGTCAGTTGGTTGGATGGTTGGTCAATTGGTTGGTTGATAGGTTGGCTGCCTGGCTGGCTGGGTGGCTTGGTGCGTGAGCGGGTGGTAAGGTTTGGTTTGTTGGCTGCCTGGCAGGGTTGGTTGGCTGGCTGTCTAGTCAGTTGGTTGGATGGTTGGTCAATTGGTTGGTTGATAGGTTGGCTGGCTGGCTTGGTGGGTGAGCGGGTGGTAGGGTTTGGTTTGTTGGCTGCCTGGCAGGGTTGGATGGCTGGCTGTCTAGTCAGTTGGTTGGATGGTGGGCCAATTGGTTTGTTGATAGGTTGGCTGCCTGGCAGGGTTGGTTGGCTGGCTGTCTAGTCGGTTGGATGGTTGGTCAGTTGGTTGGTTGATAGGTTGGCTAACTGGCTGGCTGGCTTAGTTGGTGAGCGGGTGGTAGGGTTTGGTTTGTTGGCTGCCTGGAAGGGTTGGTTGACTGGCTGTCTAGTCAGTTGTTTGGATGGTTGGTCAATTGGTTGGTTGATAGGTTGGCTGGCTGGTTTGGCGGGTGAGCTGGTTATAGGGTTTGGTTTGTTGGCTGCCTGGCAGGGTTGGTTGGCTGGCTGTCTAGTCAGTTGGTTGGATGGTTGGTCAGTTGGTTGGTTGATAGGTTGGCTGGCTGGCTGGCTGGCTTGGTGGGTGAGCGGGTGGTAGGGTTTGGTTTGTTGGCTGCCTGGCAGGGTTGGTTGGCTGGCTGTCTAGTCAGTTGGTTGGATGGTTGGTCAATTGGTTGGTTGATAGGTTGGCTGGCTGGCTGGCTTGGTGGGTGAGCGGGTGGTAGGGTTTGGTTTGTTGGCTGCCTGGCAGGGTTGGTTGGCTGGCTGTCTAGTCAGTTGGTTGGATGGTTGGTCAATTGGTTGGTTGATAGGTTGACTGGCTGGCTGGCTGGCTGGCTTGGTGCGTGAGCGGGTGGTAAGGTTTGGTTTGTTGGCTGCCTGGCAGGGTTGGTTGGCTGGCTGTCTAGCCAGTTGGTTGGATGGTTGGCCAATTGGTTTGTTGATAGGTTGGCTGGCTGGCTGGCTTGGTGCGTGAGCGGGTGGTAAGGTTTGGTTTGTTGGCTGCCTGGCAGGGTTGGTTGGCTGGCTGTCTAGTCAGTTGGTTGGATGTTTGGTCAATTGGTTGGTTGATAGGTTGACTGGCTGGCTGTCTAGTCAGTTGGTTGGATGGTTGGTCAATCGGTTGGTTGATAGGTTGACTGGCTGGCCGGCTTGGTGGGTGAGCGGGTGGTAGGGTTTGGTTTGTTGGCTGCCTGGCGGGGTTGGTTGGCTGGCTGTCCAGTCAGTTGGTTGGATGGTTGGTCAATTGGTTGGTTGATAGGTTGGATGGCTGGCTGTCTAGTCAGTTGGTTGGATGGTTGGCCAAATGGTTTGTTGATAGGTTGGCTGGCTGGCTGGCTTGGTGGGTGAGCGGGTGGTAGCGTTTGGTTTGTTGGCTGCCTGGAAGGGTTGGTTGACTGGCTGTCCAGTCAGTTGGTTGGATGGTTGGTCAATAGGTTGGTTGATAGGTTGGCTGGCTGGTTTGGCGGGTGAGCTGGTGGTAGGGTTTGGTTTGTTGGCTGCCTGGCAGGGTTGGTGTGCTGGCTGTCTAGTCAGTTGGTTGGATGGTTGGTCAGTTGGTTGGTTGATAGGTTGGCTGGCTGGCTGGCTGGCTGGCTGGCTTGGTGGGTGAGGGGGTGGTTGGGTTTGGTTTGTTGGCTGCCTGACAGGGTTGGTTGGCTGTCTGTCTAGTCAGTTGGTTGGATGGTTGGTCAATTGTTTGGTTGACAGGTTGGCTAACTGGCTGGCTGGCTTGGTGCGTGAGCGGGTGGTAGGGTTTGGTTTGTTGGCTGCCTGGCAAGATTGGTTGGCTGGCTGTTTAGTCGGTTTGATGGTTAGTCAATTGGTTGGTGGATAGGTTGGCTGGCTGGCTGGCTGGCTTGGTGGGTGAGCGGGTGGTAGCGTTTGGTTTGTTGGCTGCCTGGAAGGGTTGGTTGGCTGGCTGTCTAGCCAGTTGGTTGGATGGTTGGCCAATTGGTTTGTTGATAGGTTGGCTGGCTGGCTGGCTTGGTGCGTGAGCGGGTGGTAAGGTTTGGTTTGTTGGCTGCCTGGCAGGGTGGGTTGGCTGGCTGTCTAGTCAGTTGGTTGGATGGTTGGTCAATTGGTTGGTTGATAGGTTGGCTGGCTGGCTGGCTTGGTGGGTGAGCGGGTGGTAGGGTTTGGGTTGTTGGCTGCCTGGCGGGGTTGGTTGGCTGGCTGTCTAGTCAGTTGGTTGGATGTTTGGCCATATGGTTTGTTGATAGGTTGGCTGGCTGGCTGGTTTGGCGGGTGAGCTGGTGGTAGGGTTTGGTTTGTTGGCTGCCTGGCAGGTTTGGTTGGCTGGCTGTCTAGTCAGTTGGTTGGATGGTTGGTCAATTGGTTGGTTGATAGGTTGGCTAACTGGCTGGCTGGCTTGGTGGGTGAGCGGGTGGTAGCGTTTGGTTTTTTGGCTGCCTGGAAGGGTTGGTTGACTGGCTGTCTAGTCAGTTGTTTGGATGGTTGGTCAATTGGTTGGTTGATAGGTTGGCTGGCTGGTTTGGCGGGTGAGCTGGTGGTAGGGTTTGGTTTTTTGGCTGCCAGCTAGGGTCGGTTGGCTGGCTGTCTAGTCAGTTGGTTGGAACGTTGGTCAATTGGTTGGTTGATAGGTTGGCTGGCTGGCTGGCTGGCTGGCTGGATGGCTGGCTGGCTGGATGGCTTAATGCGTGAGCGGGTGGTAAGGTTTGGTTTGTTTGCTGCCTGGCAGGGTTAGTTGGCTGGCTGTCTAGCCAGTTGGTTGGATGGTTGGTCAATTGCTTGGTTGATAGGTTGGCTAACTGGCTGGCTGGCTTGGTGGGTGAGCGGGTGGTAGGGTTTGTTTTGTTGGCTGCCTGGCTTGGTGGGTGAGCGGGTGGTAGGGTTTGTTTTGTTGGCTGCCTGGCAGGGTTGGTTGGCTGGCTGTTTAGTCAGTTGGTTGGATGGCTAGTCAATTGGTTGGTGGATAGGTTGGCTGGCTGGCTGGCTGGCTTGGTGGGTGAGCGGGTGGTAGCGTTTGGTTTGTTGGCTGCCTGGAAGGGTTGGTTGACTGGCTGTCTAGCCAGTTGGTTGGATGGTTGGCCAATTGGTTTGTTGATAGGTTGGCTGGCTGGCTGGCTTGGTGCGTGAGCGGGTGGTAAGGTTTGGTTTGTTGGCTGCCTGGCAGGGTGGGTTGGCTGGCTGTCTAGTCAGTTGGTTGGATGGTTGGTCAATTGGTTGGTTGATAGGTTGGCTGGCTGTCTGGCTGGCTGGCTGGCTTGGTGCGTGAGCGGGTGGTAAGGTTTGGTTTGTTGGCTGCCTGGCAGGGTTGGTTGGCTGGCTGTCTAGCCAGTTGGTTGGATGGTTGGTCAATTGTTTGGTTGATAGGTTGGCTAACTGGCTGGCTGGCTTGGTGGGTGAGCGGGTGGTAGGGTTTGGTTTGTTGGCTGCCTGGAAGGGTTGGTTGGCTGGCTGTCTAGTCAGTTGGTTGGATGGTTGGTCAATTGGTTGGTGGATAGGTTGGCTGGCTGGCTGGCTGGCTTGGTGGGTGAGCGGGTGGTAGCGTTTGGTTTGTTGGCTGCCTGGAAGGGTTGGTTGACTGGCTGTCTAGCCAGTTGGTTGGATGGTTGGCCAATTGGTTGGTTGATAGGTTGGCTGGCTGGTTTGGCGGGTGAGCTGGTGGTAGGGTTTGGTTTGTTGGCTGCCAGCTAGGGTCGGTTGGCTGGCTGTCTAGTCAGTTGGTTGAAACGTTGGTCAATTGGTTGGTTGATAGGTTGGCTGGCTGTCTGGCTGGCTGGCTGGCTTGGTGCGTGAGCGGGTGGTAAGGTTTGGTTTGTTGGCTGCCTGGCAGGGTTGGTTGGCTGGCTGTCTAGCCAGTTGGTTGGATGGTTGGTCAATTGTTTGGTTGATAGGTTGGCTAACTGGCTGGCTGGCTTGGTGGGTGAGCGGGTGGTAGGGTTTGGTTTGTTGGCTGCCTGGAAGGGTTGGTTGGCTGGCTGTCTAGTCAGTTGGTTGGATGGTTGGTCAATTGGTTGGTTGATAGGTTGACTGGCTGGCTGGCTGGCTGGCTTGGTGCGTGAGCGGGTGGTAAGGTTTGGTTTGTTGGCTGCCTGGCAGGGTTGGTTGGCTGGCTGTCTAGCCAGTTGGTTGGATGGTTGGCCAATTGGTTTGTTGATAGGTTGGCTGGCTGGCTGGCTTGGTGCGTGAGCGGGTGGTAAGGTTTGGTTTGTTGGCTGCCTGGCAGGGTTGGTTGGCTGGCTGTCTAGTCAGTTGTTTGGATGTTTGGTCAATTGGTTGGTTGATAGGTTGACTGGCTGGCTGTCTAGTCAGTTGGTTGGATGGTTGGTCAATCGGTTGGTTGATAGGTTGACTGGCTGGCCGGCTTGGTGGGTGAGCGGGTGGTAGGGTTTGGTTTGTTGGCTGCCTGGCGGGGTTGGTTGGCTGGCTGTCCAGTCAGTTGGTTGGATGGTTGGTCAATTGGTTGGTTGATAGGTTGGCTGGCTGGCTTGGTGGGTGAGCGGGTGGTAGGGTTTGGTTTGTTGGCTGCCTGGCAGGGTTGGATGGCTGGCTGTCTAGTCAGTTGGTTGGATGGTTGGCCAAATGGTTTGTTGATAGGTTGGCTGGCTGGCTGGCTTGGTGGGTGAGCGGGTGGTAGCGTTTGGTTTGTTGGCTGCCTGGAAGGGTTGGTTGACTGGCTGTCCAGTCAGTTGGTTGGATGGTTGGTCAATAGGTTGGTTGATAGGTTGGCTGGCTGGTTTGGCGGGTGAGCTGGTGGTAGGGTTTGGTTTGTTGGCTGCCTGGCAGGGTTGGTTGGCTGGCTGTCTAGTCAGTTGGTTGGATGGTTGGTCAATTGGTTGGTTGATAGGTTGACTGGCTGGCTGGCTGGCTGGCTTGGTGCGTGAGCGGGTGGTAAGGTTTGGTTTGTTGGCTGCCTGGCAGGGTTGGTTGGCTGGCTGTCTAGCCAGTTGGTTGGATGGTTGGCCAATTGGTTTGTTGATAGGTTGGCTGGCTGGCTGGCTTGGCGCGTGAGCGGGTGGTAAGGTTTGGTTTGTTGGCTGCCTGGCAGGGTTGGTTGGCTGGCTGTCTAGTCAGTTGGTTGGATGTTTGGTCAATTGGTTGGTTGATAGGTTGACTGGCTGGCTGTCTAGTCAGTTGGTTGGATGGTTGGTCAATCGGTTGGTTGATAGGTTGACTGGCTGGCCGGCTTGGTGGGTGAGCGGGTGGTAGGGTTTGGTTTGTTGGCTGCCTGGCGGGGTTGGTTGGCTGGCTGTCCAGTCAGTTGGTTGGATGGTTGGTCAATTGGTTGGTTGATAGGTTGGATGGCTGGCTGTCTAGTCAGTTGGTTGGATGGTTGGCCAAATGGTTTGTTGATAGGTTGGCTGGCTGGCTGGCTTGGTGGGTGAGCGGGTGGTAGCGTTTGGTTTGTTGGCTGCCTGGAAGGGTTGGTTGACTGGCTGTCCAGTCAGTTGGTTGGATGGTTGGTCAATAGGTTGGTTGATAGGTTGGCTGGCTGGTTTGGCGGGTGAGCTGGTGGTAGGGTTTGGTTTGTTGGCTGCCTGGCAGGGTTGGTTGGCTGGCTGTCTAGTCAGTTGGTTGGATGGTTGGTCAGTTGGTTGGTTGATAGGTTGGCTGGCTGGCTGGCTGGCTGGCTTGGTGGGTGAGGGGGTGGTTGGGTTTGGTTTGTTGGCTGCCTGACAGGGTTGGTTGGCTGTCTGTCTAGTCAGTTGGTTGGATGGTTGGTCAATTGTTTGGTTGACAGGTTGGCTAACCGGCTGGCTGGCTTGGTGCGTGAGCGGGTGGTAGGGTTTGGTTTGTTGGCTGCCTGGCAAGATTGGTTGGCTGGCTGTTTAGTCGGTTTGATGGTTAGTCAATTGGTTGGTGGATAGGTTGGCTGGCTGGCTGGCTGGCTTGGTGGGTGAGCGGGTGGTAGCGTTTGGTTTGTTGGCTGCCTGGAAGGGTTGGTTGGCTGGCTGTCTAGCCAGTTGGTTGGATGGTTGGCCAATTGGTTTGTTGATAGGTTGGCTGGCTGGCTGGCTTGGTGCGTGAGCGGGTGGTAAGGTTTGGTTTGTTGGCTGCCTGGCAGGGTGGGTTGGCTGGCTGTCTAGTCAGTTGGTTGGATGGTTGGTCAATTGGTTGGTTGATAGGTTGGCTGGCTGGCTGGCTTGGTGGGTGAGCGGGTGGTAGGGTTTGGGTTGTTGGCTGCCTGGCGGGGTTGGTTGGCTGGCTGTCTAGTCAGTTGGTTGGATGTTTGGCCATATGGTTTGTTGATAGGTTGGCTGGCTGGCTGGTTTGGCGGGTGAGCTGGTGGTAGGGTTTGGTTTGTTGGCTGCCTGGCAGGTTTGGTTGGCTGGCTGTCTAGTCAGTTGGTTGGATGGTTGGTCAATTGGTTGGTTGATAGGTTGGCTAACTGGCTGGCTGGCTTGGTGGGTGAGCGGGTGGTAGCGTTTGGTTTTTTGGCTGCCTGGAAGGGTTGGTTGACTGGCTGTCTAGTCAGTTGTTTGGATGGTTGGTCAATTGGTTGGTTGATAGGTTGGCTGGCTGGTTTGGCGGGTGAGCTGGTGGTAGGGTTTGGTTTTTTGGCTGCCAGCTAGGGTCGGTTGGCTGGCTGTCTAGTCAGTTGGTTGGAACGTTGGTCAATTGGTTGGTTGATAGGTTGGCTGGCTGGCTGGCTGGCTGGCTGGATGGCTGGCTGGCTGGATGGCTTAATGCGTGAGCGGGTGGTAAGGTTTGGTTTGTTTGCTGCCTGGCAGGGTTAGTTGGCTGGCTGTCTAGCCAGTTGGTTGGATGGTTGGTCAATTGCTTGGTTGATAGGTTGGCTAACTGGCTGGCTGGCTTGGTGGGTGAGCGGGTGGTAGGGTTTGTTTTGTTGGCTGCCTGGCAGGGTTGGTTGGCTGGCTGTTTAGTCAGTTGGTTGGATGGCTAGTCAATTGGTTGGTGGATAGGTTGGCTGGCTGGCTGGCTGGCTTGGTGGGTGAGCGGGTGGTAGCGTTTGGTTTGTTGGCTGCCTGGAAGGGTTGGTTGACTGGCTGTCTAGTCAGTTGTTTGGATGGTTGGTCAATTGGTTGGTTGATAGGTTGGCTGGCTGGTTTGGCGGGTGAGTTGGTGGTAGGGTTTGGTTTGTTGGCTGCCTGGCAGGGTTGGTTGGCTGGCTGTCTAGTCAGTTGGTTGGATGGTTGGTCAATTGGTTGGTTGATATGTTGGCTGGCTGGCTGGCTGGCTGGCTTGGTGCGTGAGCGGGTGGTAAGGTTTGGTTTGTTGGCTGCCTGGCAGAATTGGTTGGCTGGCTGTCTAGCCAGTTTGTTGGATGGTTATCCAATTGGTTTGTTGATAGGTTGGCTGGCTGGCTGGCTGGCTTGGTGGGTGAGCGGGTGGTAGCGTTTGGTTTGTTGGCTGCCTGGAAGGGTTGGTTGACTGGCTGTCTAGTCAGTTGTTTGGATGGTTGGTCAATTGGTTGGTTGATAGGTTGACTGGCTGGTTTGGCGGGTGAGCGGGTGGTTGGGTTTGGTTTGCTGGCTGCCTGGCAGGGATGGTTGGCTGTCTGTCTAGTCAGTTGGTTGGATGGTTGGTCAATAGGTTGGTTGATAGGTTGGCTGCCTGGCTGGCTGCCTGGCTTGGTGCGTGAGCGGGTGGTAAGGTTTGGTTTGTTGGCTGCCTGGCAGGGCTGGTTGGCTGGCTGTCTAGTCAGTTGGTTGGATGGTTGGTCAATTGGTTGGTTGATAGGTTGGCTGGCTGGCTTGGTGGGTGAGCGGGTGGTAGGGTTTGGTTTGTTGGCTGCCTGGCAGGGTTGGATGGCTGGCTGTCTAGTCAGTTGGTTGGATGGTTGGCCAATTGGTTTGTTGATAGGTTGGCTGCCTGGCAGGGTTGGATGGCTGGCTGTCTAGTCAGTTGGTTGGATGGTTGGCCAATTGGTTTGTTGATAGGTTGGCTGCCTGGCTGGCTGGGTGGCTTGGTGCGTGAGCGGGTGGTAAGGTTTGGTTTGTTGGCTGCCTGGCAGGTTTGTTTGGCTGGCTGTCTAGTCAGTTGGTTGGATGGTTGGTCAATTGGTTGGTTGATAGGCTGGCTGGCTGGCTTGGTGGGTGAGCGGGTGGTAGGGTTTGGTTTGTTGGCTGCCTGGCAGGGTTGGATGGCTGGCTGTCTAGTCTGTTGGTTGGATGGTGGGCCAATTGGTTTGTTGATAGGTTGGCTACCTGGCAGGGTTGGTTGGCTGGCTTTCTAGTCGGTTGGATGGTTGGTCAGTTGGTTGGTTGATAGGTTGGCTAACTAGCTGGCTGGCTTAGTTGGTGAGCGGGTGGTAGGGTTTGGTTTGTTGGCTGCCTGGAAGGGTTGGTTGACTGGCTGTCTAGTCAGTTGTTTGGATGGTTGGTCAATTGGTTGGTTGATAGGTTGGCTCTCTGGCTTGGTGGGTGAGCAGGTGGTAGGGTTTGGTTTGTTGGCTGCCTGGCAGGGTTGGTTGGCTGTCTGTCTAGTCAGTTGGTTGGATGGTTGGTCAATTGTTTGGTTGATAGGTTGGCTAACTGGCTGGCTGGCTTAGTTGGTGAGCGGGTGGTAGGGTTTGGTTTGTTGGCTGCCTGGCGGGGTTGGTTGGCTGGCTGTCCAGTCAGTTGGTTGGATGGTTGGTCAATTGGTTGGTTGATAGGTTGGCTGGCTGGCTTGGTGGGTGAGCGGGTGGTAGGGTTTGGTTTGTTGGCTGCCTGGCAGGGTTGGATGGCTGGCTGTCTAGTCAGTTGGTTGGATGTTTGGCCAATTGGTTTGTTGATAGGTTGGCTGGCTGGCTGGCTGGCTTGGTGTGTGAGCGGTTGGTAGGGTTTGGTTTGTTGGCTGCCTGGCATGGTTGGTTGGATGGCTGTCTAGTCAGTTGGTTATATGTTTGGTCAATCGGTTGGTTGATAGGTTGGCTGTCTCCCTGGCTTGGTGTGTGATCGGGTGGTAGGGTTTGGTTTGTTGGCTGCCTGGCAGGGTTGGTTGGCTGGCTGTGTAGTCAGTTGGTTGGGTGGTTGGTCAATTGGTTGGTTGATAGGTTGGCTGGCTGGCTGGCTGGCTGGCTTGGTGGGTGAGCGGGTGGTAGGGTTTGGTTTGTTGGCTGCCTGGCAGGTTTGTTTGGCTGGCTGTCTAGTCAGTTGGTTGAATGGTTGGTCAATTGGTTGTTTGATAGGTTGGCTGGCTGGCTGGCTGGCTGGCTTGGTGGGTGAGCGGCTGGTAGGGTTTGGTTTGTTGGCTGCCTGGCATTGTTGGTTGGCTGGCTGTCCAGTCAGTTGGTTGGATGGTTGGTCAATTGGTTGGTTGATAGGTTTTCTGTCTGGCTGGCTTGGTGGGTGAGCAGATGGTAGGGTTTGGTTTGTTGGCTGCCTGGCAGGGTTGGTTGGCTGGCTGTCTAGTCAGTTGGTTGGATGGTTGGTCAATTTGTTGGTTGATATTTTGACTGGCTGGCTGGCTGGCTTGGTGGGTGAGCGGGTGGTAGGGTTTGGTTTGTTGGTTGCCTGGCAGGGTTGGTTGGCTGGCTGTCTAGTCAGTTGGTTGGATGGTTGGTCAATTGTTTGGTTGATAGGTTGGCTAACTGGCTGGCTGGCTTGGTGGGTGAGCGGGTGGTAGGGTTTGGTTTGTTGGCTGCCTGGCAGGGTTGGTTGGCTGGCTGTTTAGTCAGTTGGTTGGATGGTTAGTCAATTGGTTGGTGGATAGGTTGGCTGGCTGGCTGGCTGGCTTGGTGGGTGAGCGGGTGGTAGCGTTTGGTTTGTTGGCTGCCTGGAAGGGTTGGTTGACTGGCTGTCTAGTCAGTTGTTTGGATGGTTGGTCAATTGGTTGGTTGATAGGTTGGCTGGCTGGTTTGGCGGGTGAGCTGGTGGTAGGGTTTGGTTTGTTGGCTGCCTGGCAGGGTTGGTTGGCTGGCTGTCAAGTCAGTTGGTTGGATGGTTGGTCAATTGGTTGGTTGATAGGTTGGCTGGCTGGCTGGCTGGCTGGCTTGGTGCGTGAGCGGGTGGTAAGGTTTGGTTTGTTGGCTGCCTGGCAGGGTTGGTTGGCTTTCTGTCTAGCCAGTTTGTTGGATGGTTATCCAATTGGTTTGTTGATAGGTTGGCTGGCTGGCTGGCTGGCTTGGTGGGTGAGCGGGTGGTAGCGTTTGGTTTGTTGGCTGCCTGGAAGGGTTGGTTGACTATCTGTCTAGTCAGTTGTTTGGATGGTTGGTCAATTGGTTGGTTGATAGAATGGCTGGCTGGTTTGGCGGGTGAGCGGGTGGTTGGGTTTGGTTTGTTGGCTGCCTGGCAGGGATGGTTGGCTGTCTGTCTAGTCATTTGGTTGGATGGTTGGTCAATTGGTTGGTTGATAGGTTGACTGGCTGGCTGGCTGGCTGGCTTGGTGCGTGAGCGGGTGGTAAGGTTTGGTTTGTTGGCTGCCTGGCAGGGTTGGTTGGCTGGCTGTCTAGCCAGTTGGTTGGATGGTTGGCCAATTGGTTTGTTGATAGGTTGGCTGGCTGGCTGGCTGGCTTGGTGCGTGAGCGGGTGGTAAGGTTTGGTTTGTTGGCTGCCTGGCAGGGTTGGTTGGCTGGCTGTCTAGTCAGTTGGTTGGATGGTTGGTCAATTGGTTGGTTGATAGGTTGACTGGCTGGCTGTCTAGTCAGTTGGTTGGATGGTTGGTCAATCGGTTGGTTGATAGGTTGACTGGCTGGCCGGCTTGGTGGGTGAGAGGGTGGTAGGGTTTGGTTTGTTGGCTGCCTGGCGGGGTTGGTTGGCTGGCTGTCCAGTCAGTTGGTTGGATGGTTGGTCAATTGGTTGGTTGATAGGTTGGCTGGCTGGCTTGGTGGGTGAGCGGGTGGTAGGGTTTGGTTTGTTGGCTGCCTGACAGGGTTGGATAGCTGGCTGTCTAGTCAGTTGGTTGGATGGTTGGCCAAATGGTTTGTTGATAGGTTGGCTGGCTGGCTGGCTTGGTGGGTGAGCGGGTGGTAGCGTTTGGTTTGTTGGCTGCCTGGAAGGGTTGGTTGACTGGCTGTCTAGTCGGTTGTTTGGATGGTTGGTCAATTGGTTGGTTGATAGATTGGCTGGCTGGTTTGGCGGGTGAGCTGGTGGTAGGGTTGGGTTTGTTGGCTGCCTGGCAGGGTTGGTTGGCTGGCTGTCTAGTCAGTTGGTTGGATGGTTGGTCAGTTGGTTGGTTGATAGGTTGGCTGGCTGGCTGGCTGGCTGGCTTGGTGGGTGAGGGGGTGGTTGGGTTTGGTTTGTTGGCTGCCTGACAGGGTTGGTTGGCTGTCTGTCTAGTCAGTTGGTTGGATGGTTGGTCAATTGTTTGGTTGACAGGTTGGCTAACTGGCTGGCTGGCTTGGTGCGTGAGCGGGTGGTAGGGTTTGGTTTGTTGGCTGCCTGGCAGGATTGGTTGGCTGGCTGTTTAGTCGGTTTGATGGTTAGTCAATTGGTTGGTGGATAGGTTGGCTGGCTGGCTGGCTGGCTGGGGGGGGGAGCGGGTGGTAGCGTTTGGTTTGTTGGCTGCCTGGAAGGGTTGGTTGGCTGGCTGTCTAGCCAGTTGGTTGGATGGTTGGCCAATTGGATTGTTGATAGGTTGGCTGGCTGGCTGGCTTGGTGCGTGAGCGGGTGGTAAGGTTTGGTTTGTTGGCTGCCTGGCAGGGTTGGTTGGCTGGCTGTCTAGTCAGTTGGTTGGATGGTTGGTCAATTGGTTGGTTGATAGGTTGGCTGGCTGGCTGGCTTGGTGGGTGAGCGGGTGGTAGGGTTTGGGTTGTTGGCTGCCTGGCGGGGTTGGTTGGCTGGCTGTCTAGTCAGTTGGTTGGATGTTTGGCCATATGGTTTGTTGATAGGTTGGCTGGCTGGCTGGTTTGGCGGGTGAGCCGGTGGTAGGGTTTGGTTTGTTGGCTGCCTGGCAGGTTTGGTTGGCTGGCTGTCTAGTCAGTTGGTTGGATGGTTGGTCAATTGGTTGGTTGATAGGTTGGCTAACTGGCTGGCTGGATTGGTGGGTGAGCGGGTGGTAGCGTTTGGTTTTTTGGCTGCCTGGAAGGGTTGGTTGACTGGCTGTCTAGTCAGTTGTTTGGATGGTTGGTCAATTGGTTGGTTGATAGGTTGGCTGGCTGGTTTGGCGGGTGAGCTGGTGGTAGGGTTTGGTTTGTTGGCTGCCAGCTAGGGTCGGTTGGCTGGCTGTCTAGTCAGTTGGTTGGAACGTTGGTCAATTGGTTGGTTGATAGGTTGGCTGGCTGGCTGGCTGGCTGGCTGGATGGCTTAATGCGTGAGCGGGTGGTAAGGTTTGGTTTGTTTGCTGCCTGGCAGGGTTAGTTGGCTGGCTGTCTAGCCAGTTGGTTGGATGGTTGGTCAATTGTTTGGTTGATAGGTTGGCTAACTGGCTGGCTGGCTTGGTGGGTGAGCGGGTGGTAGGGTTTGTTTTGTTGGCTGCCTGGCAGGGTTGGTTGGCTGGCTGTTTAGTCAGTTGGTTGGATGGTTAGTCAATTGGTTGGTGGATAGGTTGGCTGGCTGGCTGGCTGGCTTGGTGGGTGAGCGGGTGGTAGCGTTTGGTTTGTTGGCTGCCTGGAAGGGTTGGTTGACTGGCTGTCTAGTCAGTTGTTTGGATGGTTGGTCAATTGGTTGGTTGATAGGTTGGCTGGCTGGTTTGGCGGGTGAGTTGGTGGTAGGGTTTGGTTTGTTGGCTGCCTGGCAGGGTTGGTTGGCTGGCTGTCTAGTCAGTTGGTTGGATGGTTGGTCAATTGGTTGGTTGATATGTTGGCTGGCTGGCTGGCTTGGTGCGTGAGCGGGTGGTAAGGTTTGGTTTGTTGGCTGCCTGGCAGAATTGGTTGGCTGGCTGTCTAGCCAGTTTGTTGGATGGTTATCCAATTGGTTTGTTGATAGGTTGGCTGGCTGGCTGGCTGGCTTGGTGGGTGAGCGGGTGGTAGCGTTTGGTTTGTTGGCTGCCTGGAAGGGTTGGTTGACTGGCTGTCTAGTCAGTTGTTTGGATGGTTGGTCAATTGGTTGGTTGATAGGTTGGCTGGCTGGTTTGGCGAGTGAGCGGGTGGTTGGGTTTGGTTTGCTGGCTGCCTGGCAGGGATGGTTTTCTGTCTGTCTAGTCAGTTGGTTGGATGGTTGGTCAATTGGTTGGTTGATAGGTTGGCTGCCTGGCTGGCTGCCTGGCTTGGTGCGTGAGCGGGTGGTAAGGTTTGGTTTGTTGGCTGCCTGGCAGGGCTGGTTGGCTGGCTGTCTAGTCAGTTGGTTGGATGGTTGGTCAATTGGTTGGTTGATAGGTTGGCTGGCTGGCTTGGTGGGTGAGCGGGTGGTAGGGTTTGGTTTGTTGGCTGCCTGGCAGGGTTGGATGGCTGGCTGTCTAGTCAGTTGGTTGGATGGTTGGCCAATTGGTTTGTTGATAGGTTGGCTGGCTGGCTGGCTGGCTTGGTGGGTGAGCGGGAGGTAGCGTTTGGTTTGTTGGCTGCCTGGAAGGGTTGGTTGACTGGCTGTCTAGTCAGTTGTTTGGATGGTTGGTCAATTGGTTGGTTGATAGGTTGGCTGGCTGGTTTGGCGGGTGAGCTGGTTATAGGGTTTGGTTTGTTGGCTGCCTGGCAGGGTTGGTTGGCTGGCTGTCTAGTCAGTTGGTTGGATGGTTGGTCAATTGATTGGTTGATAGGTTGGCTGCCTGGCTGGCTGGGTGGCTTGGTGCGTGAGCGGGTGGTAAGGTTTGGTTTGTTGGCTGCCTGGCAGGGTTGGTTGGCTGGCTGTCTAGTCAGTTGGTTGGATGGTTGGTCAATTGGTTGGTTGATAGGCTGGCTGGCTGGCTTGGTGGGTGAGCGGGTGGTAGGGTTTGGTTTGTTGGCTGCCTGGCAGGGTTGGATGGCTGGCTGTCTAGTCAGTTGGTTGGATGGTGGGCCAATTGGTTTGTTGATAGGTTGGCTGCCTGGCAGGGTTGGTTGGCTGGATGTCTAGTCGGTTGGATGGTTGGTCAGTTGGTTGGTTGATAGGTTGGCTAACTGGCTGGCTGTCTTAGTTGGTGAGCGGGTGGTAGGGTTTGGTTTGTTGGCTGCCTGGCGGGGTTGGTTGACTGGCTGTCTAGTCAGTTGTTTGGATGGTTGGTCAATTGGTTGGTTGATAGGTTGGCTGGCTGGCTTGGTGGGTGAGCAGGTGGTAGGGTTTGGTTTGTTGGCTGCCTGGCAGGGTTGGTTGGCTGTCTGTTTAGTCAGTTGGTTGGATGGTTGGTCAATTGTTTGGTTGATAGGTTGGCTAACTGGCTGGCTGGCTTAGTTGGTGAGCGGGTGGTAGGGTTTGGTTTGTTGGCTGCCTGGAAGGGTTGGTTGACTGGCTGTCTAGTCAGTTGTTTGGATGGTTGGTCAATTGGTTGGTTGATAGTTTGGCTGGCTGGCTGGCTTGGTGGGTGAGCAGGTGGTAGGGTTTGGTTTGTTGGCTGCCTGGCGGGGTTGGTTGGCTGGCTGTCCAGTCAGTTGGTTGGATGGTTGGTCAATTGGTTGGTTGATAGGTTGGCTGGCTGGCTTGGTGGGTGAGCGGGTGGTAGGGTTTGGTTTGTTGGCTGCCTGGCAGGGTTGGATGGCTGGCTGTCTAGTCAGTTGGTTGGATGTTTGGCCAATTGGTTTGTTGATAGGTTGGCTGGCTGGCTGGCTGGCTCTGTGGGTGAGCGGTTGGTATGGTTTGGTTTGTTGGCTGCCTGGCATGGTTGGTTGGATGGCTGTCTAGTCAGTTGGTTATATGTTTGGTCAATCGGTTGGTTGATAGGTTGGCTGTCTCCCTGGCTTGGTGTGTGATCGGGTGGTAGGGTTTGGTTTGTTGGCTGCCTGGCAGGGTTGGTTGGCTGGCTGTGTAGTCAGTTGGTTGGGTGGTTGGTCAATTGGTTGGTTGATAGGTTGGCTGGCTGGCTGGCTGGCTGGCTTGGTGGGTGAGCGGGTGGTAGGGTTTGGTTTGTTGGCTGCCTGGCAGGTTTGTTTGGCTGGCTGTCTAGTCAGTTGGTTGAATGGTTGGTCAATTGGTTGTTTGATAGGTTGGCTGGCTGGCTGGCTGGCTGGCTTGGTGGGTGAGCGGCTGGTATGGTTTGGTTTGTTGGCTGCCTGGCATTGTTGGTTGGCTGGCTGTCCAGTCAGTTGGTTGGATGGTTGGTCAATTGGTTGGTTGATAGGTTTTCTGTCTGGCTGGCTTGGTGGGTGAGCAGATGGTAGGGTTTGGTTTGTTGGCTGCCTGGCAGGGTTGGTTGGCTGGCTGTCTAGTCAGTTGGTTGGATGGTTGGTCAATTGGTTGGTTGATATTTTGACTGGCTGGCTGGCTGGCTTGGTGGGTGAGCGGGTGGTAGGGTTTGGTTTGTTGGCTGCCTGGCAGGGTTGGTTGGCTGGCTGTCTAGTCAGTTGGTTGGTCAATTGTTTGGTTGATAGGTTGGCTAACTGGTTGGCTGGCTTGGTGGGTGAGCGGGTGGTAGGGTTTGGTTTGTTGGCTGCCTGGCAGGGTTGGTTGGCTGGCTGTTTAGTCAGTTGGTTGGATGGTTAGTCAATTGGTTGGTGGATAGGTTGGCTGGCTGGCTGGCTGGCTGGCTTGGTGGGTGAGCGGGTGGTAGCGTTTGGTTTGTTGGCTGCCTGGAAGGGTTGGTTGACTGGCTGTCTAGTCAGTTGTTTGGATGGTTGGTCAATTGGTTGGTTGATAGGTTGGCTGGCTGGTTTGGCGGGTGAGCTGGTGGTAGGGTTTGGTTTGTTGGCTGCCTGGCAGGGTTGGTTGGCTGGCTGTCAAGTCAGTTGGTTGGATGGTTGGTCAATTGGTTGGTTGATAGGTTGGCTGGCTGGCTGGCTGGCTGGCTTGGTGCGTGAGCGGGTGGTAAGGTTTGGTTTGTTGGCTGCCTGGCAGGGTTGGTTGGCTTTCTGTCTAGCCAGTTTGTTGGATGGTTATCCAATTGGTTTGTTGATACGTTGGCTGGCTGGCTGGCTGGCTTGGTGGGTGAGCGGGTGGTAGCGTTTGGTTTGTTGGCTGCCTGGAAGGGTTGGTTGACTATCTGTCTAGTCAGTTGTTTGGATGGTTGGTCAATTGGTTGGTTGATAGAATGGCTGGCTGGTTTGGCGGGTGAGCGGGTGGTTGGGTTTGGTTTGTTGGCTGCCTGGCAGGGATGGTTGCCTGTCTGTCTAGTCAGTTGGTTGGATGGTTGGTCAATTGGTTGGTTGATAGGTTGACTGGCTGGCTGGCTGGCTGGCTTGGTGCGTGAGCGGGTGGTAAGGTTTGGTTTGTTGGCTGCCTGGCAGGGTTGGTTGGCTGGCTGTCTAGCCAGTTGGTTGGATGGTTGGCCAATTGGTTTGTTGATAGGTTGGCTGGCTGGCTGGCTGGCTGGCTGGCTTGGTGCGTGAGCGGGTGGTAAGGTTTGGTTTGTTGGCTGCCTGGCAGGGTTGGTTGGCTGGCTGTCTAGTCAGTTGGTTGGATGGTTGGTCAATTGGTTGGTTGATAGGTTGACTGGCTGGCTGTCTAGTCAGTTGGTTGGATGGTTGGTCAATCGGTTGGTTGATAGGTTGACTGGCTGGCCGGCTTGGTGGGTGAGAGGGTGGTAGGGTTTGGTTTGTTGGCTGCCTGGCGGGGTTGGTTGGCTGGCTGTCCAGTCAGTTGGTTGGATGGTTGGTCAATTGGTTGGTTGATAGGTTGGCTGGCTGGCTTGGTGGGTGAGCGGGTGGTAGGGTTTGGTTTGTTGGCTGCCTGGCAGGGTTGGATGGCTGGCTGTCTAGTCAGTTGGTTGGATGGTTGGCCAAATGGTTTGTTGATAGGTTGGCTGGCTGGCTGGCTTGGTGGGTGAGCGGGTGGTATCGTTTGGTTTGTTGGCTGCCTGGAAGGGTTGGTTGACTGGCTGTCTAGTCGGTTGTTTGGATGGTTGGTCAATTGGTTGGTTGATAGGTTGGCTGGCTGGTTTGGCGGGTGAGCTGGTGGTAGGGTTTGGTTTGTTGGCTGCCTGGCAGGGTTGGTTGGCTGGCTGTCTAGTCAGTTGGTTGGATGGTTGGTCAGTTGGTTGGTTGATAGGTTGGCTGGCTGGCTGGCTGGCTGGCTTGGTGGGTGAGGGGGTGGTTGGGTTTGGTTTGTTGGCTGCCTGACAGGGTTGGTTGGCTGTCTGTCTAGTCAGTTGGTTGGATGGTTGGTCAATTGTTTGGTTGACAGGTTGGCTAACTGGCTGGCTGGCTTGGTGCGTGAGCGGGTGGTAGGGTTTGGTTTGTTGGCTGCCTGGCAGGATTGGTTGGCTGGCTGTTTAGTCGGTTTGATGGTTAGTCAATTGGTTGGTGGATAGGTTGGCTGGCTGGCTGGCTGGCTTGGTGGGTGAGCGGGTGGTAGCGTTTGGTTTGTTGGCTGCCTGGAAGGGTTGGTTGGCTGGCTGTCTAGCCAGTTGGTTGGATGGTTGGCCAATTGGATTGTTGATAGGTTGGCTGGCTGGCTGGCTTGGTGCGTGAGCGGGTGGTAAGGTTTGGTTTGTTGGCTGCCTGGCAGGGTTGGTTGGCTGGCTGTCTAGTCAGTTGGTTGGATGGTTGGTCAATTGGTTGGTTGATAGGTTGGCTGGCTGGCTGGCTTGGTGGGTGAGCGGGTGGTAGGGTTTGGGTTGTTGGCTGCCTGGCAGGATTGGTTGGCTGGCTGTTTAGTCGGTTTGATGGTTAGTCAATTGGTTGGTGGATAGGTTGGCTGGCTGGCTGGCTGGCTTGGTGGGTGAGCGGGTGGTAGCGTTTGGTTTGTTGGCTGCCTGGAAGGGTTGGTTGACTATCTGTCTAGTCAGTTGTTTGGATGGTTGGTCAATTGGTTGGTTGATAGAATGGCTGGCTGGTTTGGCGGGTGAGCGGGTGGTTGGGTTTGGTTTGTTGGCTGCCTGGCAGGGATGGTTGGCTGTCTGTCTAGTCAGTTGGTTGGATGGTTGGTCAATTGGTTGGTTGATAGGTTGACTGGCTGGCTGGCTGGCTGGCTTGGTGCGTGAGCGGGTGGTAAGGTTTGGTTTGTTGGCTGCCTGGCAGGGTTGGTTGGCTGGCTGTCTAGCCAGTTGGTTGGATGGTTGGCCAATTGGTTTTTTGATAGGTTGGCTGGCTGGCTTGGTGCGTGAGCGGGTGGTAAGGTTTGGTTTGTTGGCTGCCTGGCAGGGTTGGTTGGCTGGCTGTCTAGTCAGTTGGTTGGATGGTTGGTCAATTGGTTGGTTGATAGGTTGACTGGCTGGCTGTCTAGTCAGTTGGTTGGATGGTTGGTCAATCGGTTGGTTGATAGGTTGACTGGCTGGCCGGCTTGGTGGGTGAGAGGGTGGTAGGGTTTGGTTTGTTGGCTGCCTGGCGGGGTTGGTTGGCTGGCTGTCCAGTCAGTTGGTTGGATGGTTGGTCAATTGGTTGGTTGATAGGTTGGCTGGCTGGCTTGGTGGGTGAGCGGGTGGTAGGGTTTGGTTTGTTGGCTGCCTGGCAGGGTTGGATGGCTGGCTGTCTAGTCAGTTGGTTGGATGGTTGGCCAAATGGTTTGTTGATAGGTTGGCTGGCTGGCTGGCTTGTTGGGTGAGCGGGTGGTAGCGTTTGGTTTGTTGGCTGCCTGGATGGGTTGGTTGACTGGCTGTCTAGTCGGTTGTTTGGATGGTTGGTCAATTGGTTGGTTGATAGGTTGGCTGGCTGGTTTGGCGGGTGAGCTGGTGGTAGGGTTTGGTTTGTTGGCTGCCTGGCAGGGTTGGTTGGCTGGCTGTCTAGTCAGTTGGTTGGATGGTTGGTCAGTTGGTTGGTTGATAGGTTGGCTGGCTGGCTGGCTGGCTGGCTTGGTGGGTGAGGGGGTGGTTGGGTTTGGTTTGTTGGCTGCCTGACAGGGTTGGTTGGCTGTCTGTCTAGTCAGTTGGTTGGATGGTTGGTCAATTGGTTGGTTGACAGGTTGGCTAACTGGCTGGCTGGCTTGGTGCGTGAGCGGGTGGTAGGGTTTGGTTTGTTGGCTGCCTGGCAGGATTGGTTGGCTGGCTGTTTAGTCGGTTTGATGGTTAGTCAATTGGTTGGTGGATAGGTTGGCTGGCTGGCTGGCTGGCTTGGTGGGTGAGCGGGTGGTAGCGTTTGGTTTGTTGGCTGCCTGGAAGGGTTGGTTGGCTGGCTGTCTAGCCAGTTGGTTGGATGGTTGGCCAATTGGATTGTTGATAGGTTGGCTGGCTGGCTGGCTTGGTGCGTGAGCGGGTGGTAAGGTTTGGTTTGTTGGCTGCCTGGCAGGGTTGGTTGGCTGGCTGTCTAGTCAGTTGGTTGGATGGTTGGTCAATTGGTTGGTTGATAGGTTGGCTGGCTGGCTGGCTTGGTGGGTGAGCGGGTGGTAGGGTTTGGGTTGTTGGCTGCCTGGCGGGGTTGGTTGGCTGGCTGTCTAGTCAGTTGGTTGGATGTTTGGCCATATGGTTTGTTGATAGGTTGGCTGGCTGGCTGGTTTGGCGGGTGAGCTGGTGGTAGGGTTTGGTTTGTTGGCTGCCTGGCAGGTTTGGTTGGCTTTCTGTCTAGTCAGTTGGTTGGATGGTTGGTCAATTGGTTGGTTGATAGGTTGGCTAACTGGCTGGCTGGCTTGGTGGGTGAGCGGGTGGTAGCGTTTGGTTTTTTGGCTGCCTGGAAGGGTTGGTTGACTGGCTGTCTAGTCAGTTGTTTGGATGGTTGGTCAATTGGTTGGTTGATAGGTTGGCTGGCTGGTTTGGCGGGTGAGCTGGTGGTAGGGTTTGGTTTGTTGGCTGCCAGCTAGGGTCGGTTGGCTGGCTGTCTAGTCAGTTGGTTGGAACGTTGGTCAATTGGTTGGTTGATAGGTTGGCTGGCTGGCTGGCTGGCTGGCTGGATGGCTTAATGCGTGAGCGGGTGGTAAGGTTTGGTTTGTTTGCTGCCTGGCAGGGTTAGTTGGCTGGCTGTCTAGCCAGTTGGTTGGATGGTTGGTCAATTGTTTGGTTGATAGGTTGGCTAACTGGCTGGCTGGCTTGGTGGGTGAGCGGGTGGTAGGGTTTGTTTTGTTGGCTGCCTGGCAGGGTTGGTTGGCTGGCTGTTTAGTCAGTTGGTTGGATGGTTAGTCAATTGGTTGGTGGATAGGTTGGCTGGCTGGCTGGCTGGCTTGGTGGGTGAGCGGGTGGTAGCGTTTGGTTTGTTGGCTGCCTGGAAGGGTTGGTTGACTGGCTGTCTAGTCAGTTGTTTGGATGGTTGGTCAATTGGTTGGTTGATAGGTTGGCTGGCTGGTTTGGCGGGTGAGTTGGTGGTAGGGTTTGGTTTGTTGGCTGCCTGGCAGGGTTGGTTGGCTGGCTGTCTAGTCAGTTGGTTGGATGGTTGGTCAATTGGTTGGTTGATATGTTGGCTGGCTGGCTGGCTGGCTGGCTTGGTGCGTGAGCGGGTGGTAAGGTTTGGTTTGTTGGCTGCCTGGCAGAATTGGTTGGCTGGCTGTCTAGCCAGTTTGTTGGATGGTTATCCAATTGGTTTGTTGATAGGTTGGCTGGCTGGCTGGCTGGCTTGTGGGTGAGCGGGTGGTAGCGTTTGGTTTGTTGGCTGCCTGGAAGGGTTGGTTGACTGGCTGTCTAGTCAGTTGTTTGGATGGTTGGTCAATTGGTTGGTTGATAGGTTGGCTGGCTGGTTTGGCGGGTGAGCGGGTGGTTGGGTTTGGTTTGCTGGCTGCCTGGCAGGGATGGTTGGCTGTCTGTCTAGTCAGTTGGTTGGATGGTTGGTCAATTGGTTGGTTGATAGGTTGGCTGCCTGGCTGGCTGCCTGGCTTGGTGCGTGAGCGGGTGGTAAGGTTTGGTTTGTTGGCTGCCTGGCAGGGCTGGTTGGCTGGCTGTCTAGTCAGTTGGTTGGATGGTTGGCCAATTGGTTTGTTGATAGGTTGGCTGCCTGGCAGGGTTGGATGGCTGGCTGTCTAGTCAGTTGGTTGGATGGTTGGCCAATTGGTTTGTTGATAGGTTGGCTGGCTGGCTGGCTGGCTTGGTGGGTGAGCGGGAGGTAGCGTTTGGTTTGTTGGCTGCCTGGAAGGGTTGGTTGACTGGCTGTCTAGTCAGTTGTTTGGATGGTTGGTCAATTGGTTGGTTGATAGGTTGGCTGGCTGGTTTGGCGGGTGAGCTGGTTATAGGGTTTGGTTTGTTGGCTGCCTGGCAGGGTTGGTTGGCTGGCTGTCTAGTCAGTTGGTTGGATGGTTGGTCAATTGATTGGTTGATAGGTTGGCTGCATGGCTGGCTGGGTGGCTTGGTGCGTGAGCGGGTGGTAAGGTTTGGTTTGTTGGCTGCCTGGCAGGGTTGGTTGGCTGGCTGTCTAGTCAGTTGGTTGGATGGTTGGTCAATTGGTTGGTTGATAGGCTGGCTGGCTGGCTTGGTGGGTGAGCGGGTGGTAGGGTTTGGTTTGTTGGCTGCCTGGCAGGGTTGGATGGCTGGCTGTCTAGTCAGTTGGTTGGATGGTGGGCCAATTGGTTTGTTGATAGGTTGGCTGCCTGGCAGGGTTGGTTGGCTGGATGTCTAGTCGGTTGGATGGTTGGTCAGTTGATTGGTTGATAGTTTGGCTGGCTGGCTGGCTTGGTGGGTGAGCAGGTGGTAGGGTTTGGTTTGTTGGCTGCCTGGCGGGGTTGGTTGGCTGGCTGTCCAGTCAGTTGGTTGGATGGTTGGTCAATTGGTTGGTTGATAGGTTGGCTGGCTGGCTTGGTGGGTGAGCGGGTGGTAGGGTTTGGTTTGTTGGCTGCCTGGCAGGGTTGGATGGCTGGCTGTCTAGTCAGTTGGTTGGATGTTTGGCCAATTGGTTTGTTGATAGGTTGGCTGGCTGGCTGGCTGGCTTGGTGGGTGAGCGGTTGGTATGGTTTGGTTTGTTGGCTGCCTGGCATGGTTGGTTGGATGGCTGTCTAGTCAGTTGGTTGGGTGGTTGGTCAATCGGTTGGTTGATAGGTTGGCTGTCTCCCTGGCTTGGTGTGTGATCGGGTGGTAGGGTTTGGTTTGTTGGCTGCCTGGCAGGGTTGGTTGGCTGGCTGTGTAGTCAGTTGGTTGGATGGTTGGTCAATTGGTTGGTTGATAGGTTTTCTGTCTGGCTGGCTTGGTGGGTGAGCAGATGGTAGGGTTTGGTTTGTTGGCTGCCTGGCAGGGTTGGTTGGCTGGCTGTCTAGTCAGTTGGTTGGATGGTTGGTCAATTGGTTGGTTGATATTTTGACTGGCTGGCTGGCTGGCTTGGTGGGTGAGCGGGTGGTAGGGTTTGGTTTGTTGGCTGCCTGGCAGGGTTGGTTGGCTGGCTGTCTAGTCAGTTGGTTGGATGGTTGGTCAATTGGTTGGTTGATAGGTTTTCTGTCTGGCTGGCTTGGTGGGTGAGCAGATGGTAGGGTTTGGTTTGTTGGCTGCCTGGCAGGGTTGGTTGGCTGGCTGTCTAGTCAGTTGGTTGGATGGTTGGTCAATTGGTTGGTTGATATTTTGACTGGCTGGCTGGCTGGCTTGGTGGGTGAGCGGGTGGTAGGGTTTGGTTTGTTGGCTGCCTGGCAGGGTTGGTTGGCTGGCTGTCTAGTCAGTTGGTTGGATGGTTGGTCAATTGTTTGGTTGATAGGTTGGCTAACTGGCTGGCTGGCTTGGTGGGTGAGCGGGTGGTAGGGTTTGGTTTGTTGGCTGCCTGGCAGGGTTGGTTGGCTGGCTGTTTAGTCAGTTGGTTGGATGGTTAGTCAATTGGTTGGTGGATAGGTTGGCTGGCTGGCTGGCTGGCTTGGTGGGTGAGCGGGTGGTAGCGTTTGGTTTGTTGGCTGCCTGGAAGGGTTGGTTGACTGGCTGTCTAGTCAGTTGTTTGGATGGTTGGTCAATTGGTTGGTTGATAGGTTGGCTGGCTGGCTTGGTGGGTGAGCGGGTGGTTGGGTTTGGTTTGTTGGCTGCCTGGCAGGGTTGGTTGGCTGTCTGTCTAGTCAGTTGGTTGGATGGTTGGCCAATTGTTTGGTTGATAGGTTGGCTAACTGGCTGGCTGGCTTAGTTGGTGAGCGGGTGGTAGGGTTTGGTTTGTTATCTAACTGACAGGGTTGGTTGACTGGCTGTCTAGTCAGTTGTTTGGATGGTTGGTCAATTGGTTGATTGATAGGTTGGCTGGCTCGTTTGGCGGGTGAGCTGGTGGTAGGGTTTAGTTTGTTGGCTGCCAGGCAGGGTCGGTTGGCTGGCTGTCTAGTCAGTTGGTTGGATGGTTGGTCAATTGGTTGGTTGATAGGTTGGCTGGCTGGCTTGGTGCGTTAGCGGGTGGTAAGGTTTGATTTGTTGGCTGCCTGGCAGGGTTGGTTGGCTGGCTGTCTAGCCAGTTGGTTGGATGGTTGGCCAATTGGTTTGTTGATAGGTTGGCTGGCTGGCTGGCTGGCTTGATGGGTGAGCGGGTGGTAGCGTTTGGTTTGTTGGCTGCCTGGAAGGGTTGGTTGACTGGCTGTCTAGTCAGTTGTTTGGATGGTTGGTGAATTGGTTGGTTGATAGGTTGGCTGGCTGGTTTCGCGGGTGAGCGTGTGGTTGGGTTTGGTTTGTTGGCTGCCTGGCAGGGTTGGTTGGCTGTCTGTCTAGTCAGTTGGTTGGATGGTTGGTCAATTGTTTGGTTGATAGGTTGGCTAACTGGCTGGCTGGCTTGGTGGGTGAGCGGGTGGTATGGTTTGGTTTGTTGGCTGCCTGGCAGGGTTGGTTGGCTGGCTGTCTAGTCAGTTGGTTGGATGTTTGGTCAATTGGTTGGTGGATAGGTTGGCTGGCTAACTGGCTGGCTTGGTGGGTGAGCGGGTGGTAGCGTTTGGTTTGTTGGCTGCCTGGAAGGGTTGGTTGACTGGCTGTCTAGTCAGTTGTTTGGATGGTTGGTCAATTGGTTGGTTGATAGGGTGGCTGGCTGGCTTGGTGGGTGAAGGGTGGTAAGGTTTGGTTTGTTAGCTGCCTGGCAGGGTTGGTTGGCTGGCTGTCTAGTCAGTTGGTTGGATGGTTGGTCAATTGGTTGGTTGATAGTTTGGCTGGCTGGCTGTCTTGGTGGGTGAGCAGGTGGTAGGGTTTGGTTTGTTGGCTGCCTGGCGGGGTTGGTTGGCTGGCTGTCCAGTCAGTTGGTTGGATGGTTGGTCAATTGGTTGGTTGATAGGTTGGCTGGCTGTCTTGGTGGGTGAGCGGGTGCTAGGGTTTGGTTTGTTGGCTGCCTGGCAGGGTTGGATGGCTGGCTGTCTAGTCAGTTGGTTGGATGGTTGGCCAATTGGTTTGTTGATAGGTTGGCTGGCTGGCTGGCTGGCTTGGTGGGTGAGCGGTTGGTAGGGTTTGGTTTGTTGGCTGCCTGGCATGGTTGGTTGGATGACTGTCTAGTCAGTTGGTTATATGGTTGGTCAATCGGTTGGTTGATAGGTTGGCTGTCTCCCTGGCTTGGTGTGTGATCGGGTGGTAGGGTTTGGTTTGTTGGCTGCCTGGCAGGGTTGGTTGGCTGGCTGTCTAGTCAGTTGGTTGGATGGTTGGTCAATTGGTTGGTTGATAGGTTGGCTGCCTGGCTGGCTGGGTGGCTTGGTGCGTGAGCGGGTGGTAAGGTTTGGTTTGTTGGTTGCCTGGCAGGGTTGGTTGGCTGGCTGTCTAGTCAGTTGGTTGGATGGTTGGTTAATTGGTTGGTTGATAGGCTGGCTGGCTGGCTTGGTGGGTGAGCGGGTGGTAGGGTTTGGTTTGTTGGCTGCCTGGCAGGGTTGGATGGCTGGCTGTCTAGTCAGTTGGTTGGATGGTGGGCCAATTGGTTTGTTGATAGGTTGGCTGCCTGGCTGTCTTGGTGGGTGAGCAGGTGGTAGGGTTTGGTTTGTTGGCTGCCTGGCGGGGTTGGTTGGCTGGCTGTCCAGTCAGTTGGTTGGATGGTTGGTCAATTGGTTGGTTGATAGGTTGGCTGGCTGGCTTGGTGGGTGAGCGGGTGCTAGGGTTTGGTTTGTTGGCTGCCTGGCGGGGTTGGTTGGCTGGCTGTCCAGTCAGTTGGTTGGATGGTTGGTCAATTGGTTTGTTGATAGGTTGGCTGGCTGGCTGGCTGGCTTGGTGGGTGAGCGGTTGGTAGGGTTTGGTTTGTTGGCTGCCTGGCATGGTTGGTTGGATGACTGTCTAGTCAGTTGGTTATATGGTTGGTCAATCGGTTGGTTGATAGGTTGGCTGTCTCCCTGGCTTGGTGTGTGATCGGGTGGTAGGGTTTGGTTTGTTGGCTGCCTGGCAGGGTTGGTTGGCTGGCTGTCTAGTCAGTTGGTTGGATGGTTGGTCAATTGGTTGGTTGATAGGTTGGCTGCCTGGCTGGCTGGGTGGCTTGGTGCGTGAGCGGGTGGTAAGGTTTGGTTTGTTGGTTGCCTGGCAGGGTTGGTTGGCTGGCTGTCTAGTCAGTTGATTGGATGGTTGGTCAATTAGTTGGTTGATAGGCTGGCTGGCTGGCTTGGTGGGTGAGCGGGTGGTAGGGTTTGGTTTGTTGGCTGCCTGGCAGGGTTGGATGGCTGGCTGTCTAGTCAGTTGGTTGGATGGTGGGGCAATTGGTTTGTTGATAGGTTGGCTGCCTGGCAGGGTTGGTTGGCTGGCTGTCTAGTCGGTTGGATGGTTGGTCAGTTGGTTGGTTGATAGGTTGGCTAACTGGCTGGCTGGCTTAGTTGGTGAGCGGGTGGTAGGGTTTGGTTTGTTGGCTGCCTGGAAGGGTTGGTTGACTGGCTGTCTAGTCAGTTGTTTGGATGGTTGGTCAATTGGTTGGTTGATAGGTTGGCTGGCTGGCTTGGTGGGTGAGCAGGTGGTAGGGTTTGGTTTGTTGGCTGCCTGGCAGGGTTGGTTGGCTGTCTGTCTAGTCAGTTGGTTGGATGGTTGGTCAATTGTTTGGTTGATAGGTTGGCTAACTGGCTGGCTGGCTTAGTTGGTGAGCGGGTGGTAGGGTTTGGTTTGTTGGCTGCCTGGAAGGGTTGGTTGACTGGCTGTCTAGTCAGTTGTTTGGATGGTTGGTCAATTGGTTGGTTGATAGTTTGGCTGGCTGGCTGGCTTGGTGGGTGAGCAGGTGGTAGGGTTTGGTTTGTTGGCTGCCTGGCGGGGTTGGTTGGCTGGATGTCCAGTCAGTTGGTTGGATGGTTGGTCAATTGGTTGGTTGATAGGTTGGCTGGCTGGCTTGGTGGGTGAGCGGGTGGTAGGGTTTGGTTTGTTGGCTGCCTGGCAGGGTTGGATGGCTGGCTGTCTAGTCAGTTGGTTGGATGTTTGGCCAATTGGTTTGTTGATAGGTTGGCTGGCTGGCTGGCTGGCTTGGTGGGTGAGCGGTTGGTAGGGTTTGGTTTGTTGGCTGCCTGGCATGGTTGGTTGGATGGCTGTCTAGTCAGTTGGTTATATGTTTGGTCAATCGGTTGGTTGATAGGTTGGCTGTCTCCCTGGCTTGGTGAGTGATCGGGTGGTAGGGTTTGGTTTGTTGGCTGCCTGGCAGGGTTGGTTGGCTGGCTGTGTAGCCAGTTGGTTGGGTGGTTGGTCAATTGGTTGGTTGATAGGTTGGCTGGCTGGCTGGCTGGCTGGCTTGGTGGGTGAGCGGGTGGTAGGGTTTGGTTTGTTGGCTGCCTGGCAGGTTTGTTTGGCTGGCTGTCTAGTCAGTTGGTTGAATGGTTGGTCAATTGGTTGTTTGATAGGTTGGCTGGCTGGCAGGCTGGCTGGCTTGGTGGGTGAGCGGCTGGTAGGGTTTGGTTTGTTGGCTGCCTGGCAGGGTTGGTTGGCTGGCTGTCCAGTCAGTTGGTTGGATGGTTGGTCAATTGGTTGGTTGATAGGTTTTCTGTCTGGCTGGCTTGGTGGGTGAGCAGATGGTAGGGTTTGGTTTGTTGGCTGCCTGGCAGGGTTGGTTGGCGGGCTGTCTAGTCAGTTGGTTGGATGGTTGGTCAATTGGTTGGTTGATATTTTGACTGGCTGGCTGGCTGGCTTGGTGGGTGAGCGGGTGGTAGGGTTTGGTTTGTTGGCTGCCTGGCAGGGTTGGTTGGCTGGCTGTCTAGTCAGTTGGTTGGATGGTTGGTCAATTGTTTGGTTGATAGGTTGGCTAACTGGCTGGCTGGCTTGGTGGGTGAGCGGGTGGTAGGGTTTGGTTTGTTGGCTGCCTGGCAGGGTTGGTTGGCTGGCTGTTTAGTCAGTTGGTTGGATGGTTAGTCAATTGGTTGGTGGATAGGTTGGCTGGCTGGCTGGCTGGCTTGGTGGGTGAGCGGGTGGTAGCGTTTGGTTTGTTGGCTGCCTGGAAGGGTTGGTTGACTATCTGTCTAGTCAGTTGTTTGGATGGTTGGTCAATTGGTTGGTTGATAGGTTGGCTGGCTGGTTTGGCGGGTGAGCGGGTGGTTGGGTTTGGTTTGTTGGCTGCCTGGCAGGGATGGTTGGCTGTCTGTCTAGTCAGTTGGTTGGATGGTTGGTCAAGTGTTTGGTTGATAGGTTGGCTAACTGGCTGGCTGGCTTGCTGGGTGAGCGGGTGGTAGGGTTTGGTTTGTTGGCTGCCTGGCAGGGTTGGTTGGCTGGTTGTTTAGTCAGTTGGTTGGATGGTTAGTCAATTGGTTGGTGGATAGGTTGGCTGGCTGGCTGGCTTGGTGGGTGAGCGGGTGGTAGCGTTTGGTTTGTTGGCTGCCTGGAAGGGTTGGTTGACTGGCTGTCTAGTCAGTTGTTTGGATGGTTGGTCAATTGTTTGGCTGATAGGTTGGCTGGCTGGTTTGGCGGGTGAGCTGGTGGTAGGGTTTGGTTTGTTGGCTGCCTGGCAGGGTTGGTTGGCTGGCTGTCTAGTCAGTTGGTTGGATGGTTGGTCAATTGGTTGGTTGATAGGTTGGCTGCCTGGCTGGCTGGCTGGCTTGGTGCGTGAGCGGGTGGTAAGGTTTGGTTTGTTGGCTGCCTGGCACTGCTGGTTGGCTGGCTGTCTAGTCAGTTGGTTGGATGGTTGGTCAATTGGTTGGTTGATAGATTGGCTGGCTGGCTTGGTGGGTGAGCGGGTGGTAGGGTTTGGTTTGTTGGCTGCCTGGCAGGGTTGGATGGCTGGCTGTCTAGTCAGTTGGTTGGATGGTTGGCCAATTGGTTTGTTGATAGGTTGGCTGGCTGGCTGGCTGGCTGGCTTGGTGGGTGAGCGGGAGGTAGCGTTTGGTTTGTTGGCTGCCTGGAAGGGTTGGTTGACTGGCTGTCTAGTCAGTTGTTTGGATGTTTGGTCAATTGGTTGGTTGATAGGTTGGCTGCCTGGCTGGCTGGGTGGCTTGGTGCGTGAGCGGGTGGTAAGGTTTGGTTTGTTGGCTGCCTGGCAGGGTTGGTTGGCTGGCTGTCTAGTCAGTTGGTTGGATGGTTGGTCAATTGGTTGGTTGATAGGTTGGCTGGCTGGCTTGGTGGGTGAGCGGGTGGTAGGGTTTGGTTTGTTGGCTGCCTGGCAGGGTTGGATGGCTGGCTGTCTAGTCGGTTGGTTGGATGGTTGGCCAATTGGTTTGTTGATAGGTTGGCTGCCTGGCAGGGTTGGTTGGCTGGCTGTCTAGTCAGTTGGTTGGATGGTTGGTCAGTTGGTTGGTTGATAGGTTGGCTGGCTGGCTTGGTGGGTGAGCGGGTGGTTGGGTTTGGTTTGTTGGCTGCCTGGCAGGGTTGGTTGGCTGTCTGTCTAGTCAGTTGGTTGGATGGTTGGCCAATTGTTTGGTTGATAGGTTGGCTAACTGGCTGGCTGGCTTAGTTGGTGAGCGGGTGGTAGGGTTTGGTTTGTTATCTGCCTGGAAGGGTTGGTTGACTGGCTGTCTAGTCCGTTGTTTGGATGGTTGGTCAATTGGTTGGTTGATAGGTTGGCTGGCTCGTTTGGCGGGTGAGCTGGTGGTAGGGTTTAGTTTGTTGGCTGCCAGGCAGGGTCGGTTGGCTGGCTGTCTAGTCAGTTGGTTGGATGGTTGGTCAATTGGTTGGTTGATAGGTTGGCTGGCTGGCTGGCTGGCTGGCTTGGTGCGTGAGCGGGTGGTAAGGTTTGGTTTGTTGGCTGCCTGGCAGGTTTGGTTGGCTGGCTGTCTAGCCAGTTGGTTGGATGGTTGGCCAATTGGTTTGTTGATAGGTTGGCTGGCTGGCTGGCTTGATGGGTGAGCGGGTGGTAGCGTTTGGTTTGTTGGCTGCCTGGAAGGGTTGGTTGACTGGCTGTCTAGTCAGTTGTTTGGATGGTTGGTGAATTGGTTGGTTGATAGGTTGGCTGGCTGGTTTCGCGGAAGAGCGTGTGGTTGGGTTTGGTTTGTTGGCTGCCTGGCAGGGTTGGTTGGCTGTCTGTCTAGTCAGTTGGTTGGATGGTTGGTCAATTGTTTGGTTGATAGGTTGGCTAACTGGCTGGCTGGCTTGGTGGGTGAGCGGGTGGTATGGTTTGGTTTGTTGGCTGCCTGGCAGGGTTGGTTGGCTGGCTATCTAGTCAGTTGGTTGGATGTTTGGTCAATTGGTTGGTGGATAGGTTGGCTGGCTAACTGGCTGGCTTGGTGGGTGAGCGGGTGGTAGCGTTTGGTTTGTTGGCTGCCTGGAAGGGTTGGTTGACTGGCTGTCTAGTCAGTTGTTTGGATGGTTGGTCAATTGGTTGGTTGATAGGTTGGCTGGCTGGTTTGGCGGATGAGCTGGTGGTAGGGTTTGGTTTGTTGGCTGCCTGGCAGGGTTGTTTGGCTGGCTGTCTAGTCAGTTGGTTGGATGGTTGGTCAATTGGTTGGTTGATAGGTTGGCTGCCTGGCTGGCTGGCTGGCTTGGTGCGTGAGCGGGTGGTAAGGTTTGGTTTGTTGGCTGCCTGGCAGGGTTGGTTGGCTGGCTGTCTAGTCAGTTGGTTGGATGGTTGGTCAATTGGTTGGTTGATAGTTTGGCTGGCTGGCTTGGTGGGTGAGCAGGTGGTAGGGTTTGGTTTGTTGGCTGCCTGGCGGGGTTGGTTGGCTGGCTGTCCAGTCAGTTGGTTGGATGGTTGGTCAATTGGTTGGTTGATAGGTTGGCTGGCTGGCTTGGTGGGTGAGCGGGTGCTAGGGTTTGGTTTGTTGGCTGCCTGGCAGGGTTGGATGGCTGGCTGTCTAGTCAGTTGGTTATATGGTTGGTCAATCGGTTGGTTGATAGGTTGGCTGTCTCCCTGGCTTGGTGTGTGATCGGGTGGTAGGGTTTGGTTTGTTGGCTGCCTGGCAGGGTTGGTTGGCTGGCTGTGTAGTCAGTTGGTTGGGTGGTTGGTTAATTGGTTGGTTGATAGGTTGGCTGGCTGGCTGGCTGGCTGGCTTGGTGGGTGAGCGGGTGGTAGGTTTGGTTTGTTGGCTGCCTGGCAGGTTTGTTTGGCTGGCTGTCTAGTCAGTTGGTTGAATGGTTGGTCAATTGGTTGTTTGATAGGTTGGCTGGCTAGCTGGCTGGCTGGCTTGGTGGGTGAGCGGCTGGTAGGGTTTGGTTTGTTGGCTGCCTGGCAGGGTTGGTTGGCTGGCTGTCCAGTCAGTTGGTTGGATGGTTGGTCAATTGGTTGGTTGATAGGTTTTCTGTCTGGCTGGCTTGGTGGGTGAGCAGATGGTAGGGTTTGGTTTGTTGGCTGCCTGGCAGGGTTGGTTGGCTGGCTGTCTAGTCAGTTGGTTGGATGTTTGGTCAATTGGTTGGTGGATAGGTTGGCTGGCTAACTGGCTGGCTTGGTGGGTGAGCGGGTGGTAGCGTTTGGTTTGTTGGCTGCCTGGAAGGGTTGGTTGACTGGCTGTCTAGTCAGTTGTTTGGATGGTTGGTCAATTGGTTGGTTGATAGGTTGGCTGGCTGGTTTGGCGGATGAGCTGGTGGTAGGGTTTGGTTTGTTGGCTGCCTGGCAGGGTTGTTTGGCTAGCTGTCTAGTCAGTTGGTTGGATGGTTGGTCAATTGGTTGGTTGATAGGTTGGCTGCCTGGCTGGCTGGCTGGCTTGGTGCGTGAGCGGGTGGTAAGGTTTGGTTTGTTGGCTGCCTGGCAGGGTTGGTTGGCTGGCTGTCTAGTCAGTTGGTTGGATGGTTGGTCAATTGGTTGGTTGATAGGGTGGCTGGCTGGCTTGGTGGGTGAAGGGTGGTAAGGTTTGGTTTGTTAGCTGCCTGGCAGGGTTGGTTGGCTTTCTGTCTAGTCAGTTGGTTGGATGGTTGGTCAATTGGTTGGTTGATAGTTTGGCTGGCTGGCTGGCTTGGTGGGTGAGCAGGTGGTAGGGTTTGGTTTGTTGGCTGCCTGGCGGGGTTGGTTGGCTGGCTGTCCAGTCAGTTGGTTGGATGGTTGGTCAATGGGTTGGTTGATAGGTTGGCTGGCTGGCTTGGTGGGTGAGCGGGTGGTAGGGTTTGGTTTGTTGGCTGCCTGGCAGGGTTGGATGGCTGGCTGTCTAGTCAGTTGGTTGGATGGTTGGCCAATTGGTTTGTTGATAGGTTGGCTGGCTGGCTGGCTGGCTTGGTGGGTGAGCGGTTGGTAGGGTTTGGTTTGTTGGCTGCCTGGCATGGTTGGTTGGATGACTGTCTAGTCAGTTGGTTATATGGTTGGTCAATCGGTTGGTTGATAGGTTGGCTGTCTCCCTGGCTTGGTGTGTGATCGGGTGGTAGGGTTTGGTTTGTTGGCTGCCTGGCAGGGTTGGTTGGCTGGCTGTGTAGTCAGTTGGTTGGGTGGTTGGTCAATTGGTTGGTTGATAGGTTGGCTGGCTGGCTGGCTGGCTGGCTTGGTGGGTGAGCGGGTGGTAGGGTTTGGTTTGTTGGCTGCCTGGCAGGTTTGTTTGGCTGGCTGTCTAGTCAGTTGGTTGAATGGTTGGTCATTTGGTTGTTTGATAGGTTGGCTGGCTAGCTGGCTGGCTGGCTTGGTGGGTGAGCGGCTGGTAGGGTTTGGTTTGTTGGCTGCCTGGCAGGGTTGGTTGGCTGGCTGTCCAGTCAGTTGGTTGGATGGTTGGTCAATTGGTTGGTTGATAGGTTTTCTGTCTGGCTGGCTTGGTGGGTGAGCAGATGGTAGGGTTTGGTTTGTTGGCTGCCTGGCAGGGTTGGTTGGCTGGCTGTCTAGTCAGTTGGTTGGATGGTTGGTCAATTGTTTGGTTGATAGGTTGGCTAACTGGCTGGCTGGCTTGGTGGGTGAGCAGTTGGTAGGGTTTGGTTTGTTGGCTGCCTGGCATGGTTGGTTGGATGGCTGTTTAGTCAGTTGGTTGGATGGTCAGTCAATTGGTTGGTGGATAGGTTGGCTGGCTGGCTTGGTGGGTGAGCTGGTGGTAGGGTTTGGTTTGTTGGCTGCCTGGCAGGGTTGTTTGGCTAGCTGTCTAGTCAGTTGGTTGGATGGTTGGTCAATTGGTTGGTTGATAGGTTGGCTGCCTGGCTGGCTGGCTGGCTTGGTGCGTGAGCGGGTGGTAAGGTTTGGTTTGTTGGCTGCCTGGCAGGGTTGGTTGGCTGGCTGTCTAGTCAGTTGGTTGGATGGTTGGTCAATTGGTTGGTTGATAGGGTGGCTGGCTGGCTTGGTGGGTGAAGGGTGGTAAGGTTTGGTTTGTTAGCTGCCTGGCAGGGTTGGTTGGCTTTCTGTCTAGTCAGTTGGTTGGATGGTTGGTCAATTGGTTGGTTGATAGTTTGGCTGGCTGGCTGGCTTGGTGGGTGAGCAGGTGGTAGGGTTTGGTTTGTTGGCTGCCTGGCGGGGTTGGTTGGCTGGCTGTCCAGTCAGTTGGTTGGATGGTTGGTCAATGGGTTGGTTGATAGGTTGGCTGGCTGGCTTGGTGGGTGAGCGGGTGGTAGGGTTTGGTTTGTTGGCTGCCTGGCAGGGTTGGATGGCTGGCTGTCTAGTCAGTTGGTTGGATGGTTGGCCAATTGGTTTGTTGATAGGTTGGCTGGCTGGCTGGCTGGCTTGGTGGGTGAGCGGTTGGTAGGGTTTGGTTTGTTGGCTGCCTGGCATGGTTGGTTGGATGACTGTCTAGTCAGTTGGTTATATGGTTGGTCAATCGGTTGGTTGATAGGTTGGCTGTCTCCCTGGCTTGGTGTGTGATCGGGTGGTAGGGTTTGGTTTGTTGGCTGCCTGGCAGGGTTGGTTGGCTGGCTGTGTAGTCAGTTGGTTGGGTGGTTGGTCAATTGGTTGGTTGATAGGTTGGCTGGCTGGCTGGCTGGCTGGCTTGGTGGGTGAGCGGGTGGTAGGGTTTGGTTTGTTGGCTGCCTGGCAGGTTTGTTTGGCTGGCTGTCTAGTCAGTTGGTTGAATGGTTGGTCAATTGGTTGTTTGATAGGTTGGCTGGCTAGCTGGCTGGCTGGCTTGGTGGGTGAGCGGCTGGTAGGGTTTGGTTTGTTGGCTGCCTGGCAGGGTTGGTTGGCTGGCTGTCCAGTCAGTTGGTTGGATGGTTGGTCAATTGGTTGGTTGATAGGTTTTCTGTCTGGCTGGCTTGGTGGGTGAGCAGATGGTAGGGTTTGGTTTGTTGGCTGCCTGGCAGGGTTGGTTGGCTGGCTGTCTAGTCAGTTGGTTGGATGGTTGGTCAATTGTTTGGTTGATAGGTTGGCTAACTGGCTGGCTGGCTTGGTGGGTGAGCAGTTGGTAGGGTTTGGTTTGTTGGCTGCCTGGCATGGTTGGTTGGATGGCTGTTTAGTCAGTTGGTTGGATGGTCAGTCAATTGGTTGGTGGATAGGTTGGCTGGCTGGCTTGGTGGGTGAGCGGGTGGTAGCGTTTGGTTTGTTGGCTGCCTGGAAGGGTTGGTTGACTGGCTGTCCAGTCAGTTGGTTGGATGGTTGGTCAATTGGTTGGTTGATAGGTTGGCTGGCTGGCTTGGTGGGTGAGCGGGTGGTAGGGTTTGGTTTGTTGGCTGCCTGGCAGGGTTGGATGGCTGGCTGTCTAGTCAGTTGGTTGGATGGTTGGCCAATTGGTTTGTTGATAGGTTGGCTGGCTGGCTGGCTGGCTTGGTGGGTGAGCGGTTGGTAGGGTTTGGTTTGTTGGCTGCCTGGCATGGTTGGTTGGATGGCTGTCTAGTCAGTTGGTTATATGGTTGGTCAATCGGTTGGTTGATAGGTTGGCTGTCTCCCTGGCTTGGTGTGTGATCGGGTGGTAGGGTTTGGTTTGTTGGCTGCCTGGCAGGGTTGGTTGGCTGGCTGTGTAGTCAGTTGGTTGGGTGGTTGGTCAATTGGTTGGTTGATAGGTTGGCTGGCTGGCTGGCTGGCTGGCTTGGTGGGTGAGCGGGTGGTAGGGTTTGGTTTGTTGGCTGCCTGGCAGGTTTGTTTGGCTGGCTGTCTAGTCAGTTGGTTGAATGGTTGGTCAATTGGTTGTTTGATAGGTTGGCTGGCTGGCTGGCTGGCTGGCTTGGTGGGTGAGCGGCTGGTAGGGTTTGGTTTGTTGGCTGTCCAGTCAGTTGGTTGGATGGTTGGTCAATTGGTTGGTTGATAGGTTTTCTGTCTGGCTGGCTTGGTGGGTGAGCAGATGGTAGGGTTTGGTTTGTTGGCTGCCTGGCAGGGTTGGTTGGCTGGCTGTCTAGACAGTTGGTTGGATGGTTGGTCAATTGTTTGGTTGATAGGTTGGCTAACTGGCTGGCTGGCTTGGTGGGTGAGCGGTTGGTAGGGTTTGGTTTGTTGGCTGCCTGGCAGGGTTGGTTGGCTGGCAGTTTAGTCAGTTGGTTGGATGGTTAGTCAATTGGTTGGTGGATAGGTTGGCTGGCTGGCTGGCTGGCTTGGTGGGTGAGCGGGTGGTAGCGTTTGGTTTGTTGGCTGCCTGGAAGGGTTGGTTGACTGGCTGTCTAGTCAGTTGTTTGGATGGTTGGTCAATTGGTTGGTTGATAGGTTGGCTGGCTGGTTTGGCGGGTGAGCTGGTGGTAGGGTTTGGTTTGTTGGCTGCCTGGCAGGGTTGGTTGGCTGGCTGTCTAGTCAGTTGGTTGGATGGTTGGTCAATTGGTTGGTTGATAGGTTGGCTATCTGGCTGGCTTGGTGCGTGAGCGGGTGGTAAGGTTTGGTTTGTTGGCTGCCTGGCAGGTTTGGTTTGTTGGCTGCCTGGCAGGGTTGGTTGGCTGGCTGTCTAGCCAGTTTATTGGATGGTTATCCAATTGGTTTGTTGATAGGTTGGCTGGCTGGCTGGCTTGGTGGGTGAGCGGGTGGTAGCGTTTGGTTTGTTGGCTGCCTGGAAGGGTTGGTTGACTGGCTGTCTAGTCAGTTGTTTGGATGGTTGGTCAATTGGCTGGTTGATAAGTTGGCTGGCTGGTTTGGCGGGTGAGCGGGTGTTTGGGTTTTGTTTGTTGGCTGCCTGGCAGGGATGGTTGGCTGTCTGTCTAGTCAGTTGGTTGGATGGTTGGTCAAGTGTTTGGTTGATAGGTTGGCTAACTGGCTGGCTGGCTTGCTGGGTGAGCAGGTGGTAGGGTTTGGTTTGTTGGCTGCCTGGCAGGGTTGGTTGGCTGGTTGTTTAGTCAGTTGGTTGGATGGTTAGTCAATTGGTTTGTGGATAGGTTGGCTGGCTGGCTGGCTGGCTTGGTGGGTGAGCGGGTGGTAGCGTTTGGTTTGTTGGCTGCCTGGAAGGGTTGGTTGACTGGCTGTCTAGTCAGTTGTTTGGATGGTTGGTCAATTGGTTGGTTGATAGGTTGGCTGGCTGGTTTGGCGGGTGAGCTGGTGGTAGGGTTTGGTTTGTTGGCTGCCTGGCAGGGTTGGTTGGCTGGCTGTCTAGTCAGTTGGTTGGATGGTTGGTCAATTGGTTGGTTGATAGGTTGGCTGCCTGGCTGGCTGGCTGGCTTGGTGCGTGAGCGGGTGGTAAGGTTTGGTTTGTTGGCTGCCTGGCAGGGTTGGTTGGATGGCTGTCTAGTCAGTTGGTTATATGGTTGGTCAATCGGTTGGTTGATAGGTTGGCTGTCTCCCTGGCTTGGTGTGTGATCGGGTGGTAGGGTTTGGTTTGTTGGCTGCCTGGCAGGGTTGGTTGGCTGGCTGTGTAGTCAGTTGGTTGGGTGGTTGTTCAATTGGTTGGTTGATAGGTTGGCTGGCTGGCTGGCTGGCTGGCTTGGTGGGTGAGCGGGTGGTAGGGTTTGGTTTGTTGGCTGCCTGGCAGGTTTGTTTGGCTGGCTGTCTAGTCAGTTGGTTGAATGGTTGGTCAATTGGTTGTTTGATAGGTTGGCTGGCTGGCTGGCTGGCTGGCTTGGTGGGTGAGCGGCTGGTAGGGTTTGGTTTGTTGGCTGCCTGGCAGGGTTGGTTGGCTGGCTGTCCAGTCAGTTGGTTGGATGGTTGGTCAATTGGTTGGTTGATAGGTTTTCTGTCTGGCTGGCTTGGTGGGTGAGCGGGTGGTAGGGTTTGGTTTGTTGGCTGCCTGGCAGGTTTGTTTGGCTGGCTGTCTAGTCAGTTGGTTGAATGGTTGGTCAATTGGTTGTTTGATAGGTTGGCTGGCTAACTGGCTGGCTGGCTTAGTTGGTGAGCGGGTGGTAGGGTTTGGTTTGTTGGCTGCCTGGAAGGGTTGGTTGACTGGCTGTCTAGTCAGTTGTTTGGATGGTTGGTCAATTGGTTGGTTGATAGGTTGGCTGGCTGGCTTGGTGGGTGAGCAGATGGTAGGGTTTAGTTTGTTGGATGCCAGGCAGGGTCGGTTGGCTGGCTGTCTAGTCAGTTGGTTGGATGGTTGGTCAATTGGTTGGTTGATAGGTTGGCTATCTGGCTGGCTTGGTGCGTGAGCGGGTGGTAAGGTTTGGTTTGTTGGCTGCCTGGCAGGTTTGGTTTGTTGGCTGCCTGGCAGGGTTGGTTGGCTGGCTGTCTAGCCAGTTTATTGGATGGTTATCCAATTGGTTTGTTGATAGGTTGGCTGGCTGGCTGGCTTGGTGGGTGAGCGGGTGGTAGCGTTTGGTTTGTTGGCTGCCTGGAAGGGTTGGTTGACTGGCTGTCTAGTCAGTTGTTTGGATGGTTGGTCAATTGGCTGGTTGATAAGTTGGCTGGCTGGTTTGGCGGGTGAGCGGGTGTTTGGGTTTTGTTTGTTGGCTGCCTGGCAGGGATGGTTGGCTGTCTGTCTAGTCAGTTGGTTGGATGGTTGGTCAAGTGTTTGGTTGATAGGTTGGCTAACTGGCTGGCTGGCTTGCTGGGTGAGCAGGTGGTAGGGTTTGGTTTGTTGGCTGCCTGGCAGGGTTGGTTGGCTGGTTGTTTAGTCAGTTGGTTGGATGGTTAGTCAATTGGTTTGTGGATAGGTTGGCTGGCTGGCTGGCTGGCTTGGTGGGTGAGCGGGTGGTAGCGTTTGGTTTGTTGGCTGCCTGGAAGGGTTGGTTGACTGGCTGTCTAGTCAGTTGTTTGGATGGTTGGTCAATTGGTTGGTTGATAGGTTGGCTGGCTGGTTTGGCGGGTGAGCTGGTGGTAGGGTTTGGTTTGTTGGCTGCCTGGCAGGGTTGGTTGGCTGGCTGTCTAGTCAGTTGGTTGGATGGTTGGTCAATTGGTTGGTTGATAGGTTGGCTGCCTGGCTGGCTGGCTGGCTTGGTGCGTGAGCGGGTGGTAAGGTTTGGTTTGTTGGCTGCCTGGCAGGGTTGGTTGGATGGCTGTCTAGTCAGTTGGTTATATGGTTGGTCAATCGGTTGGTTGATAGGTTGGCTGTCTCCCTGGCTTGGTGTGTGATCGGGTGGTAGGGTTTGGTTTGTTGGCTGCCTGGCAGGGTTGGTTGGCTGGCTGTGTAGTCAGTTGGTTGGGTGGTTGTTCAATTGGTTGGTTGATAGGTTGGCTGGCTGGCTGGCTGGCTGGCTTGGTGGGTGAGCGGGTGGTAGGGTTTGGTTTGTTGGCTGCCTGGCAGGTTTGTTTGGCTGGCTGTCTAGTCAGTTGGTTGAATGGTTGGTCAATTGGTTGTTTGATAGGTTGGCTGGCTGGCTGGCTGGCTGGCTTGGTGGGTGAGCGGCTGGTAGGGTTTGGTTTGTTGGCTGCCTGGCAGGGTTGGTTGGCTGGCTGTCCAGTCAGTTGGTTGGATGGTTGGTCAATTGGTTGGTTGATAGGTTTTCTGTCTGGCTGGCTTGGTGGGTGAGCGGGTGGTAGGGTTTGGTTTGTTGGCTGCCTGGCAGGTTTGTTTGGCTGGCTGTCTAGTCAGTTGGTTGAATGGTTGGTCAATTGGTTGTTTGATAGGTTGGCTGGCTAACTGGCTGGCTGGCTTAGTTGGTGAGCGGGTGGTAGGGTTTGGTTTGTTGGCTGCCTGGAAGGGTTGGTTGACTGGCTGTCTAGTCAGTTGTTTGGATGGTTGGTCAATTGGTTGGTTGATAGGTTGGCTGGCTGGCTTGGTGGGTGAGCAGATGGTAGGGTTTAGTTTGTTGGATGCCAGGCAGGGTCGGTTGGCTGGCTGTCTAGTCAGTTGGTTGGATGGTTGGTCAATTGGTTGGTTGATAGGTTGGCTGGCTGGCTGGCTGGCTGGCTTGGTGCGTGAGCGGGTGGTAAGGTTTGGTTTGTTGGCTGCCTGGCAGGGTTGGTTGGCTGGCTGTCTAGCCAGTTGGTTGGATGGTTGGCCAATTGGTTTGTTGATAGGTTGGCTGGCTGGCTGGCTGGCTGGCTGGCTTGATGGGTGAGCGGGTGGTAGCGTTTGGTTTGTTGGCTGCCTGGAAGGGTTGGTTGACTGGCTGTCTAGTCCGTTGTTTGGATGGTTGGTGAATTGGTTGGTTGATAGGTTGGCTGGCTGGTTTCGCGGTTGAGCGTGTGGTTGGGTTTGGTTTGTTGGCTGCCTGCCAGGGTTGGTTGGCTGTCTGTCTAGTCAGTTGGTTGGATGGTTGGTCAATTGTTTGGTTGATAGTTTGGCTAACTGGCTGGCTGGATTGGTGGGTGAGCGGGTGGTAGGGTTTATTTTGTTGGCTGCCTGGCAGGGTTGGTTGGCTGGCTGTCTAGTCAGTTGGTTGGATGTTTGGTCAATTGGTTGGTGGATAGGTTGGCTGGCTAACTGGCTGGCTTGGTGGGTGAGCGGGTGGTAGCGTTTGGTTTGTTGGCTGCCTGGAAGGGTTGGTTGACTGGCTGTCTAGTCAGTTGTTTGGATGGTTGGTCAATTGGTTGGTTGATAGGTTGGCTGGCTGGTTTGGCGGATGAGCTGGTGGTAGGGTTTGGTTTTTTCGCTGCCTGGCAGGGTTGTTTGGCTGGCTGTCTAGTCAGTTGGTTGGATGGTTGGTCAATTGGTTGGTTGATAGGTTGGCTGCCTGGCTGGCTGGCTGGCTTGCTGCGTGAGCGGGTGGTAAGGTTTGGTTTGTTGGCTGCCTGGCAGGGTTGGTTGGCTGGCTGTCTAGTCAGTTGGTTGGATGGTTGGTCAATTGGTTGGTTGATAGTTTGGCTGGCTGGCTGGCTTGGTGGGTTTCAAAGTGTTTGAATTAATAATTACCAAGGTGCATTTTTTGTTTTAATTATAATTAAGATACCGACCGTCAGAGATCCGATAGCCTATTGGCGAGAGCTTTGGGCTTCTATACGAGGGGCCCTGGGTTCGAGTCCCAGCCGGATCGAATATATTCAATGTATATATTTCTTTTCTAATTTGATTTTTTTTTTAATTTTTCTCTTTTGCGAATATTGATTATTTATGTAGGGAAGAAAATTCTGAGTCAGTTTAATTATTCGACCGGTAAATTTCAAAGTGTTTGAATAAATAATTACCAAGGTGCATTTTTTGTTTTTATTATATTCATGACTCCAACCGGCAGAGCTCTGATAGACTAATGGCTAGAGTGTTGGGCTTCCAAGCGCGTGGCCATGGGTTCAAATCCCAGCCTGAAGGAAAATCTTCAATCCATATTTATAGTTTCTAATTTGAAAATTATTTTTTTTTTCAATATTTCTCTTTTGCGACTGTTGATTATTTATGTAGGGAAGAAAATTCTGAGTCAGTTTAATTATTCGACCTGTAGATTTCAAAGTGCTTGAATTAATAATTAATAAGGTGGATTTTTTTTGTTTTTATTACAATTAAGATACCGACAAACAGAGATCCGATAGCCTATTGGCAAGAGCTTTGGGCTTCTATACGAGTGGCCCTGGGTTCGAGTCCCAGCCGGAACGAATATATTCAATGTATATATTTCTTATCAAATTTGAAAATTCTTTTTTTTTTAATTTTTCTCTTTTGCGAATATTGATTATTTATGTAGGGAAGAAAATTCTGAGTCAGTTTAATTATTCGACCGGTAAATTTCAAAGTGTTTGAATCAATAATTACCAAAGTGCATTTTTTGTTTTTATTATATTCATGACTCCAACCGGCAGAGCTCTGATAGACTAACGGCTAGAGTGTTGGGCTTCCAAGCGAGTGACCATGGGTTCGAGTCCCAGCCTGAACGAAAATCTTCAAGCCATATTTTTAGTTTCTAATTTGAAAATTCTTTTTTTTTTTTTTTAATTTTTCTCTTTTGCGAATATTGATTATTTATGTAGGGAAGAAAATTCTGAGTCAGTTTAATTATTCGACCTGTAGATTTCAAAGTGTTTGAATTAATAATTACCAAGGTGCATTTTTTGTTTTTATTATAATTAAGATACCGACCGACAGAGATCCGATAGCCTATTGGTGAGAGCTTTGGGCTTCTATCCGAGTGGCCCTGGGTTCGAGTCCCAGCCGGAACGAAAAACTTCAATGCGTATTATTTTTCTAATTTGATTATTCTTTTTTTTAATTTTCCTCTTTTGCGAAGTCCGTCAGTCAGTCAGGCAGTCCGTCAGGCAGTCTCAGTCAGTCAGTCAGTCATTCGGTCAGTCGGTCAGTCAGTCCAGTCCAGTCAGTCAGTAAGTCACTCAGTCAGTGAGTCAGTCAGGCATTCAGTCTGTCAGGCAGTCAGTCAGACAGTCAGTCAATCAATCTGTCTCATTCAGTCAGTCAGTCAGTCAAGCAGTCAGTCAGTTTGTCATTCAGTCAGTCAGTAAGTCAGTTAGTCAGTCCAATCCAGTCCAGTCCAGTCAGTCAGCCAGTCACTCAGTCAGTCAGTTAGGCAGTCAGGCAGTCAGTCAGTCAGTCTCGGTCAGTCAGTCAGTATCAGTCAGTCATTCAGTATCAGTCAGTCAGTATCAGTCAGTCAGTCAGTCAATCCGTCAGTCAGGCAGTCTCAGTCAGGCAGTACGACTCCGACCGACAGATTTCCGTTATCCTAATTGCTAGCGCGTTGGGCTTCCAAGCGAGTGGCCCTGGGTTCGAGTCCCAGCCAGAACGAATATAGTCAATGTATATATATATCTCTTCTAATTTGAAAATTCTTCTTTTTTTTTTAATTTTTCTCTTTTGCGAATATTGATTATTTATGTAGGGAAGAAAATTCTGAGTCAGTTTAATGATTCGACCTGTAGATTTCAAAGTGTTTGAATTAATAATTACCAAGGTGCATTTTTTGTTTTTATTATAATTAAGATACCGAACGTCAGAGATCCGACAGCCTATTGGCGAGAGCTTTGGCTTATATACGAGTGGCCCTGGGTTCGAGTCCCAGCCAGAACGAATATGTTAAATGTATATATTTCATATAAAATTTGAAAATTCTTTTTTTTTTAATTTTTCTCTTTTGCGAATATTGATTATTTACGTAGGGAAGAAAATTCTGAGTCAGTTTAATTATTCGACGGTAAATTTCAAAGTGTTTGAATCAATAATTACCAAGGTGCATTTTTTGTTTTTATTATATTCATGACTCCAACCGGCAGAGCTCTGATAGACTAATGGCTGGAGTGTTGGGCTTCCAAGCGAGTGGCCATGGGTTCGAGTCCCAGCCTGAACGAAAATCTTCAATCCATATTTTTAGTTTCTAATTTGAAAATTCTTCTTTTTTTTAATTTTTCTCTTTTGCGAATTTTGATTATTTATGTAGGGAAAAAAATTCTGAGTCAGTTTAATTATTCGACCGGTTAATTTCAAAGTGTTTGAATCAATAATTACCAAGGTGAATTTTATTTTTTATTATATTCATGACTCCAACCGGCAGAGCTCTGATAGACTAATGGCTGGAGTGTTCGGCTTCCAAGCGAGTGGCCATGGGTTCGAGTCCCAGCCTGAACGAAAATCTTCAATTCATATTTTTAGTTTCTAATTTGAAAATTCTTTTTTTTTTAAATTTTTCTCTTTTGGGAATATTGATTACTTATGTAGGGAAGAAAATTCTGAGTCAGTTTAATTATTCGACCCGTAGATTTCAAAGTGTTTCATTTATTAATTACCAAGGTGCATTTTTTGTTTCGTATTATAATTAAGATGCCGACCGACAGAATCCGATAGCCTATTGTGGAGAGCTTTGGGCCTCTATACGAGTGGCCCTGAGTTCGAGTCCCAGCCGGAACGAATATTTTCAATGTATATATTTCTTTTCTAATTTGATTTTTTTTTTTTTTTTTAATTTTTCTCTTTTGCGAATATTGATTATTTATGTAGGGAAGAAAATTCTGAGTCAGTTTAATTATTCGACCGGTAAATTTCAAAGTGTTTGAATCAACAATTACCAAGGTGCATTTTTTGTTTTTATTATATTCATGACTCCAACCGGCAGAGCTCTGATAGACTAATGGCTAGAGTCTTGGGCTTCCAAGCGAGTGGTCATACGTTCGAGTCCCAGCCTGAACAAAAATCTTCCATCCATATTTTTAGTTTCTAATTTGAAAATTCTTTTTTTTTAAATTTTTCTCTTTTGCGAATATTGATTATTTATGTAGGGAAGAAAATTCTGAGTCAGTTTAATTATTCGACCTGTAGATTTTAAAGTGTTTCATTTAATAATTACAAAGGTGCATTTTTTGTTTTTATTATAATTAAGATACCGACCGACAGAGATCCGATAGCCTATTGGGGAGAGCTTTGGGCTTCTATACGAGTGGACCTGGGGTCGAGTCCCAGCCGGAACGAAAAACTTCAATGCGTATTTGTTTTTCTAATTTGATTATTCTTTTTTTTAATTTCTCTCTTTTGCGAAGTCCGTCAGTCATTCAGGCAGTCCGTCAGTCAGTCTCAGTCAGTCAGTCAGTCATTCAGTCAGTCGGTCAGTCAGTCCAGTCCAGTTAGTCCAGTCAGTCAGTAAGTCAGTCAGTCAGTCAGGCATTCAGTCAGTCAGACAGTCAGTCAGACAGTCAGTCAATTAATCTGTCTCATTCAGTCAGTCAGTCAGTCAGTCAGTCAAGCAGTCAGTCAGTTCTCATTCAGTAAGTCAGTTAGTCCGTCCATTGCAGTCCAGTCCAGTCAGTCAGCCAGTCACTCAGTCAGTCAGTTAGGCAGTCAGGCAGTCAGTCAGTCAGTCTCGGTCAGTCAGTGAGTCGGTCAGTCAGTCAGTATCAGTAAGTCAGTCAGTATCAGTCAGTCAGCCTGTCAATCCGTCAGTCTGGAAGTCTCAGTCAGGCAGTAAAACTCCGACCGACAGAGCTCCGTTAGCCTAATTGCTACCCCGTTGGTCTTCCAAGCGAGTGGCCCTGGGTTCGAGTCCCAGCAAGAACGAATGTGTTCAATGTATATATTTCTTTTCTAATTTGAAAATTCTTTTTTTTTTTAATTTTTCTCTTTTGCAAATACTGATTATTTATGTAGGGAAGAAAATTTTGAGTCAGTTTAATTATTCGACCAGTAAATTTCAAAGTGTTTGAATCAATAATTACCAAGGTGCATTTTTTGTTTTAATTATATTCATGACTCCAACCGGCAGACCTCTGATAGACTAATGGCTAGAGTGTTGGGCTTCCAAGCGAGTGGTCATATGTTCGAGTCCCAGCCTGAACAAAAATCTTCCATCCATATTTTTAGTTTCTAATTTGAAAATTCTTTTTTTTTAAATTTTTCTCTTTTGCGAATATTGATTATTTATGTAGGGAAGAAAATTCTGAGTAAGTTTAATTATTCGACCTGTAGATTTCAAAGTGTTTCATTTAATAATTACCAAGGTGCATTTTTTGTTTCGTATTTTAATTAAGATACCGACCGACAGAGATCCGATAGCCTATTGGCGAGAGCTTTGGGCTTCTATACGAGTGGCCCTGGGTTCGAGTCCCATCCTCAACGAAAAACCTCAATGCAAATATTTTTTTCTACTTTGATTATTCTTTTTTTTTTTTAAATTTTTCTCTTTTGCGAATATTGATTATTTATGTAGGGAAGAAAATTCTGAGTCAGTTTAATTATTCGACCTGTAGATTTTAAAGTGTTTCATTTAATAATTACCAAGGTGCATTTTTTGTTTCGTATTTTAATTAAGATACCGACCGACAGAGATCCGATAGCCTATTATCGAGAGCTTTGGGCTTCTATACGAGTGGCCCTGGGTTCGAGTCCCAGCCTAAACGAAAATCGTCCATTCTTATTTTTAGTTTCTAATTCAAAAATTCTTTTTTTTTTTTTTATTTTTCCCTTTTGCGAATATTGATTATTTATGTAGGGAAGAAAATTCTGTGTCAGTTTAATTATTCGACCTGTAGCTTTCAAAGTGTTTGAATTAATAATTACCAAGGTGCATTTTTTGTTTTTATTATAATTAAGATACCGACCGACAGAGATCCGATAGCCTATTGGTGAGAGCTTTTGGCTTCTATACGAGTGGCCCTGGGTTCGAGTCCCAGCCGGAACGAAAAACTTCAATGCGTATTTGTTTTCATAATTTGATTATTCTTTTTTTTAGTTTTTCTCTTTTGCGAAGTCCGTCAGTCAGTCAGGCAGTTCGTCAGTCAGTCTCAGTCAGTCAGTCAGTCATTCAGTCAGTCGGTCAGTCAGTCCAGTCCAGTCAGTCCAGTCAGTCAGTAAGTCACTCAGTCAGTCAGGCATTCAGTCTGTCAGGCAGTCAGTCAGACTGTCAGTCAATTAATCTGTCTCATTCAGTCAGTCAGTCAGTCAGTCAGTCAAGCAGTCAGTCAGTTTGTCTTTCAGTCAGTCAGTAAGTCAGTTAGTCAGTCCAATCCAGTCCAGTCCAGTCAGTCAGCCAGTCACTCAGTCAGTCAGTTAGGCAGTCAGGCAGTCAGTCAGTCAGTCTCGGTCAGTCAGTGAGTCGGTCAGTCAGTTTCAGTCAGTCAGTCAGTATCAGTCAGTCAGCCAGTCAATCCGTCAGTCAGGCAGTCTCAGTCAGGCAGTAAGACTCCGACCGACAGAGCTCCATTAGCCTAATTGCTACTCCGTTGGTCTTCCAAGCGTGTGGCCCTGGGTTCCAGTCCCAGCAAGAACGAATGTATTCAATGTATATATTTCTTTTCTAATTTGAAAATTCTTTTTTTTTTAATTTTTCTCTTTTGCGAATATTGATTATTTATGTAGGGAAGAAAATTCTGAGTCAGTTTAATTATTGGACCAGTAAATTTCAAAGTTTTTGAATCAATAATTACCAAGGTGCATTTTTTGTTTTAATTATATTCATGACTCCAACCGGCAGAGCTCTGATAGACTAATGGCTAGAGTGTTTGGCTTCCAAGCGAGTGGCCATGGGTTCGAGTCCCAGCCTGAACGAGAATCTTCAATTCAGATTTTTAGTTTCTTATTTGAAAATTCTTTTTTTTTATTTTTTTTCTTTTGCGAATATTGATTATTTATGTAGGGAAGAAAATTCTGAGTCATTTTAATTATTCTGACCTGTAGATTTCAAAGTGTTTGAATTAATAATTACCAAGGTGCATTTTTTGTTTTTATTATATTTAAGATACCTACCGACAGAGATCCGATAGCCTATTGGCGAGAGCTTTGGGCTTCTATACGAGTGGCCCTGGGTTCGAGTCCCAGCCGGAACGAATATATTCGATGTATATGTTTCTTTTCAAATTTGAAAATTCTTTTTTTTTTAATTTTTCTCTTTTGCGAATATTGATTATTTATGTAGGGAAGAAAATTCTGAGTCAGTTTAATTATTCGACCGGTAAATTTCAAAGTGTTTGAATCAATAATTACCAAGGTGCATTTTTTGTTTTTATTATATTCATGACTCCAACCGGCAGAGCTCTGATAGACTAATGGCTAGAGTGTTGGGCTTCCAAGCGAGTGGTCATATGTTCGAGTCCCAGCCTGAACAAAAATCTTCCATCCATATTTTTAGTTTCTAATTTGAAAAATCTTTTTTTTTAAATTTTTCTCTTTTGCGAATATTGATTATTTATGTAGGGAAGAAAATTCTGAGTAAGTTTAATTATTCGACCTGTAGATTTCAAAGTGTTTCATTTAATAATTACCAAGGTGCATTTTTTGTTTCGTATTTTAATTAAGATACCGACCGACAGAGATCCGATAGCCTATTGGCGAGAGCTTTGGGCTTCTATACGAGTGGCCCTGGGTTCGAGTCCCAGCCTCAACGAAAAACCTCAATGCAGATATTTTTTCTACTTTGATTATTCTTTTTTTTTTTTTAAATTTTTCTCTTTTGCGAATATTGATTATTTATGTAGGGAAGAAAATTCTGAGTCAGTTTAATTATTCGACCTGTAGATTTTAAAGTGTTTCATTTAATAAATACCAAGGTGCATTTTTTGTTTCGTATTTTAATTAAGATACCGACCGACAGAGATCCGATAGCCTATTGGCGAGAGCTTTGGGCTTCTATACGAGTGGCCCTGGGTTCGAGTCCCAGCCTCAACGAAAATCGTCCATTCTTATTTTTAGTTTCTATTTTAAAAATTCTTTTTTTTTTTAATTTTTCCCTTTTGCGAATATTGATTATTTATGTAGGGAAGAAAATTCTGTGTCAGTTTAATTATTCGACCTGTAGCTTTCAAAGTGTTTGAATTAATAATTACCAAGGTGCATTTTTTGTTTTTATTATGATTAAGATACCGACCGACAGAGATCCGATAGCCTATTGGTGAGAGCTTTTGGCTTCTATACGAGTGGCCCTGGGTTCGAGTCCCAGCCGGAACGAAAAACTTCAATGCGTATTTGTTTTCATAATTTGATTATTCTTTTTTTTAGTTTTTCTCTTTTGCGAAGTCCGTCAGTCAGTCAGGCAGTTCGTCAGTCAGTCTCAGTCAGTCATTCAGTCAGTCGGTCAGTCAGTCCAGTCCAGTCAGTCCAGTCAGTCAGGCATTCAGTCTGTCAGGCAGTCAGTCAGACTGTCAGTCAATTAATCTGTCTCATTCAGTCAGTCAGTCAGTCAGTCAGTCAAGCAGTCAGTCAGTTTGTCTTTCAGTCAGTCAGTAAGTCAGTTAGTCAGTCCAATCCAGTCCAGTCCAGTCAGTCAGCCAGTCACTCAGTCAGTCAGTTAGGCAGTCAGGCAGTCAGTCAGTCAGTCTCGGTCAGTCAGTGAGTCGGTCAGTCAGTTTCAGTCAGTCAGTCAGTATCAGTCAGTCAGCCAGTCAGTCCGTCAGTCAGGCAGTCTCAGTCAGGCAGTAAGACTCCGACCGAAAGAGCTCCGTTAGCCTAATTGCTACCCCGTTGGTCTTCCAAGCGAGTGGCCCTGGGTTCGAGTCCCAGCAAGAACGAATGTGTTCAATGTATATATTTCTTTTCTAATTTGAAAATTCTTTTTTTTTTTAAATTTTTCTCTTTTGCGAATACTGATTATTTATGTAGGGAAGAAAATTTTGAGTCAGTTTAATTATTCGACCAGTAAATTTCAAAGTGTTTGAATCAATAATTACCAAGGTGCATTTTTTGTTTTAATTATATTCATGACTCCAACAGGCAGAGCTCTGATAGACTAATGGCTAGAGTGTTGGGCTTCCAAGCGAGTGGCCATGGGTTCGAGTCCCAGCCTGAACGAGAATCTTCAATCCAGATTTTTAGTTTCTTATTTGAAAATTCTTTTTTTTTTTAATTTTTTTCTTTTGCGAATATTGATTATTTATGTAGGGAAGAAAATTCTGAGTCAGTTTAATTATTCGACCTGTAGATTTCAAAGTGTTTGATTTAATAATTACCAAGGTGCATTTTTTGTTTTTATTATATTTAAGATACCTACCGGCAGAGATCCGATATCCTATTGGCGAGAGCTTTGGGCTTCTATACGAGTGGCCCTGGGTTCGAATCCCAGCCGGAACGAATATATTCAATGTATATGTTTCTTTTCAAATTTGAAAATTCTTTTTTTTTTTAAATTTTTCTCTTTTGCGAATATTGATTATTTATGTAGGGAAGAAAATTCTGAGTCAGTTTAATTATTCGGTATGTAGATTTCAAAGTGTTTCATTTATTAATTACCAAGGTGCATTTTTTGTTTTGTATTATAATTAAGATACCGACCGACAGAGATCCGATAGCCTATTGGCGAGAGCTTTGGGCTTCTATACGAGTGACCCTGGGTTCGAGTCCCAGCCTCAACGAAAATCGTCCATACTTATTTTTAGTTTCTAATTTGAAAATTCTTTTTTTTTTAAATTTTTCTCTTTTGCGAAGTCCGTCAGTCAGTCAGGCAGTCCGTCAGTCAGTTTCAGTCATTCGGTCAGTCAGTCCAGTCCAGTCAGTCCTGTCCAGTCAGTCCACTCAGTCAGTCAGTCAGTCAGGCATTCAGTCTGTCAGGTAGTCAGTCAGACAGTCAGTCAATCAATATGTCTCACTCAGTCAGTCAGTCAGTCAGTCAAGCAGTCAGTCAGTTTGTCATTCAGTCAGTCAGTAAGTCAGTTAGTCAGTCCAATCCAGCCCAATCCAGTCCAGTCCAGTCAGTCAGCCAGTCACTCAGTCAGTCAGTTAGGCAGTCAGGCAGTCAGTCAGTCAATCTCGGTCAGTCAGTGAGTCGGTCAGTCAGTATCAGTCAGTCAGTCAGTATCAGTCAGTCAGTATCAGTCAGTCAGTCAGTCAATCCGTCAGTCAGGCAGTCTCAGTCAGGCAGTAAGACTCCGTCCGACAGAGCTCCGTTAGCCTAATTGCTACCCCGTTGGGCTTCCAAGCGAGTGGCCCTGGGTTCGCGTCCCAGCCGGAACGAATATAATCAATGTATATATATCTATTCTAATTTGAAAATTCTTCTTTTTTTTAATTTTTCTCCTTTGCGAATATTGATTATTTATGTAGGGAAGAAAATTCTGAGTCAGTTTAATTATTCGCCCGGTAAATTTCAAAGTGTTTGAATCAATAATTACCAAGGTGCATTTTTTCTTTTTATTATATTCATGACTCCAACCTTCAGAGCTCTGATAGACTAATGGCTAGAGTGTTGGGCTTCCAAGCGAGTGGCCATAGGTTCGAGTCCCAGCCTGAACGAAAATCTTTAATCCATATTTTTAGTTTCTATTTTGAAAATTCTTTTTTTTTTTTTTTTAATTTTTCTCTTTTGCGAATATTGATTATTTATGTACGGAAGAAAATTTTGAGTCAGTCGACCTGTAGATTTCAAAGTGTTTCAATTAATAATTACCAAGGTGCATTTTTTGTTTTATATTATAATTAAGATACCGACTGACAGAGATCCGATAGCCTATTGGTGAGAGCTTTGGGCTTCTATACGAGTGGCACTGGGTTCGAGTCCCAGCCGGAACGAATATATTCAGTGTATATATTTCTTTTCTAATTTGAATTTTTTTTTTAATTTTTCTCTTTTGCGAATATTGATTATTTATGTAGGGAAGAAAATTCTGAGTCAGTTTAGTTATTCGACCTGTAGATTTTAAAGTGTTTCATTTAATAATTACCAAGGTGCCTTTTTTGTTTCGTATTTTAATTAAGATAACGACCGACAGAGATCCGATAGCCTATTGGCGAGAGCTTTGGGCTTTTATACGAGTGGCCCTGGGGTCGAGTTTCAGCCGGAACGAAAAACTTCAATGCGTATTTGTTTTTCTAATGTGATTATTCTTTTTTTTAATTTTTCTCTTTTGCGAAGTCCGTCAGGCAGTCCGTCAGTCAGTCTCAGTCAGTCAGTCAGTCATTCAGTCAGTCGGTCAGTCAGTCCGGTCCAGTTAGTCCAGTCAGTCAGTAAGTCACTCAGTCAGTCAGGCATTCAGTCTGTCAGGCAGTCAGTCAGACAGTCAGTCAATTAATCTGTCTCATTCAGTCAGTCAGTCAGTCAAGCAGTCAGTCAGTTTGTCATTCAGTCAGTCAGTCAGTCTCCGTCAGTCAGTGAGTCGGTCAGTCAGTCAGTATCAGTAAGTCAGTCAGTATCAGTCAGTCAGTCAGTCAGTATCAGTCAGTCAGCCAGTCAATCCGTCAGTCAGGCAGTCTCAGTCAGGCAGTAAGACTCCGACCGACAGAGCTCCGTTAGCCTAATTGCTACCCCGTTGGTCTTCCAAGCGATTGGCCCTGGGTTCGAGTCCCAGCAAGAACGAATGTATTCAATGTATATATTTCTTTTCTAATTTGAAAAATCTTTTTTTTTAAATTTTTCTCTTTTGCAAATATTGATTATTTATGTGGGTAAAAAAATTCTGAGTCAGTTTAATTATTCGACCGGTAAATTTCAAAGTGTTTAAATAAATAATTACCAAGGTGCATTTTTGTTTTTATTATATTTAAAACTCCGACCTACAGAGCTCCGATAGACTAATGGTTAGAGTGTGTGGCTTCCAAGCGAGTGGCCCTGGGTTCGAGTCCCAGCCTGAACGAAAATCTTCAATGTATATTTTTAGTTTCTAATTTGAAAATTCTTCTTCTTTTTTTTTAATTTTTCTCTTTTTCAAGTATTCATTATTTATGTAGGGAAGAAAATTCTGAGTCAGTTTAATTTTTCGACCGGCAGATTTCAAAGTGTTTAGATAAATAATTACCAAGGTGCATTTTTTGATTTTATTATATTTAAAACTCCGACCGTCAGAGCTCTGCGAGACTAATGGCTAGAGTGGTGGGCTTCCAAGCGAAAGGCCCTGGGGTCGAGTCCCAGCCTGCGCGAAAATCTTCAATTTATATTTTTAGTTTCTAATTTGAAAATTCTTCATCTTTTTTTTTAATTTTTCTCTTTTTCGAATATTGATTATTTATGTAGGGAGAAAAATTCTGAGTCAGTTTAATTATTCGACCTGTAAATTTCAAAGTGTTTGAAACAATAATTAAAAAGGTGCATTTTTTGTTTTTATTATATTTAAGTCTTCAATCGACAGAGCTCCGATAGCCTGATGGCTAGACCGTTGGGTTCCAAGCGCGTGGTACTGGGTTCGAGTCCCGGCCGGAACGAAAATCTTCAATGTATATATTTCTTTTCTAATTTGAAGATTATTTTTTTTCAATTTCTTTCTTTTGCAAATATCGATTATTTATGTACGGAAGAAAATTCTGAGTCAGTTTAATCATTCGACCTTTAGATTTCAAAGATTTTAGATCAATAATTACCAAGGTGCATTTTTTGTTTTTATTATAATTAAGACACCGACCAACAGAGATCCGATAGTATATTGGCGAGTGCGTTGGGCTTACATGCGTGTCGCAGTGGGTTCAAATCCCAGCCGGAAAGGAAATCTTAAATGCAAATATTTTTTTCTAATTTTATAATTCTTTTTTTTTATTTTTCCCTTTTGCGAAGTCAGTCAGTCAGTCCGACAGTCAATCAGTCGAGCACTCAGTCACTCAGTCTCAGTCAGTCAGTCCAGTCAGTCAGTCACTCAGTCAGTTAGGCAGTCAGTCAGTCAGTCTCAGTCAGTCAATTAGTCCTTCAGCCAGTCAGTCAAGCAGTCAGTCATTTAGTCTCAGTCAGTCAGTCATTCAGTCAGTCAGTCAGTCAGGCAGTCAGTCAGTCAGTCGGTCAGTCCTGTCCAGTCAGTCAGTCAGTCTCGGTCAGTCAGTCAGTCAGTCATTCAGTCACTCAGTCAGGCAGTCAGTCAGTCATTCAGCCTTATTCAGTCAGTCATTCAGCCTTATTCAGTCAGGCAGTCAGTCAGTCATTCAGCCTTATTCAGTCAGTCTGTCAGTCAGTCAGTCAGTCAGCCTTATTCAGTCAGTCTGTCAGTCAGTGAGTCGGTCAGTCCTGTCCAGTCAGTTAGTCAGTCAAGCAGTCAGTCAGGCAGTCAAGCAGTCAGTCAGTCTTTGTCAGTCAGTCATTTAGTCATTCAGTCAGTCAGTGAAATAGTCAGTCATACAGTCAAGCAGTCAGTCAGTCAGTCTCAGTCAGTCAGTTAGTCAGTCAGTCAGTCAGTCAGTCAGTCCGTCCAGTCTCAGTCAGTCAGGCAGTTAGTCAGTCAGTCTCGGTCAGTCAGTGAGTCAGTCAGTCAGTCTCGGTCAGTCAGTGAGTCAGTCAGTATCATTCAGTCAGTGAGTCAGTCTGTCAGTTAGGCAGTCTCAGTCAGGCAGTAAGACTCCGCGCGGCAGAACTCCGATAGCCTAATGGCTAGACCGCTGGTCTTCCAAGCGAGTGGCCTGGGTTCGAGTCCCAGCCGGAGCGAATATCTTCAATGTTTATATTTCTTTTCTAATTTGAAAATTCTTTTTTTTTTTCAATTTCTTTCCTTTGCAAATATTGATTATTTATGTAGGGAAGAAAATTCTGATTCAGTTTAATTTTTCGACCGGCAGATTTCAAAGTGTTTAAATAAATAATTACCAAGGTGCATTTTTGTTTTTATTATATTTAAAACTCCGACCTACAGCGCTCCGATAGACAAATGGTTAGAGTGTTGGGCTTCCAAGCGAGTGGCCCTGGGTTCGAGTTCCAGCCTGAACGAAAATCTTCAATGTATATATTTCTTTTCTAATTTGAAGATTATTTTTTTTCAATTTCTTTCTTTTGCAAATATCGATTATTTATGTACGGAAGAAAATTTTGAGTCAGTTTAATCATTCGACCTTTAGATTTCAAAGATTTTAGATCAATAATTACCAAGGTGCATTTTTTGTTTTTATTATAATTAAGACACCGTCCAACCGAGATCCGATAGTCCATTGGGGAGAGCGTTGGGCTTCCATGCGTGTGGCCCTGGGTTCGAATCCCAGCCGGAAAGAAAATCTTAAATGCATGTATTTTTTTCTAATTTGATAATTTTTTTTTTATTTTTCCCTTTTGCGAAGTCAGTCAGTCAGTTCGACAGTCAATCAGTCAGTCTCTGTCAGCCAGTCAGTCTCTGTCAGCCAGTCAGTCTCTGTCAGCCAGTCAGTCTGTCAGTCGGTCAGTCCAGTCCAGTCAGTCAGTCAAGCAGTCAGTCATTCAGTCACTCAAGCAGTCAGTCAGTCAGTTAGTCATTCAGTCCCTGAGTCAGTTAGGCAGTCAGTCAGTCAGTCATTCAGTCAGCCAGTCGGTTAGTCCAGTTCAGTCAGTCATTTAGTCAGTCAAGCAGTCAGTCAAGCAGGCTCAGTCAGTCAGTTAGTCAGTCAGTCAGTCAGTCCAACCCAGTCTCAGTCAGTCAGGCAGTCAGTCAGTCAGTCTCGGTCAGTCAGTGAGTCAGTCAGTCAGTCAGTCTGTCAGTCTGTCAGTCAGGCAGTCTCAGTCAGGCAGTAAGACTCCGACCGACAGAACTCCGATAGCCTAATGGCTAGACCGTTGGTCTTCCAAGCGAGTGGCCTGGGTTCGAGTCCCAGTCGGAACGAATATCCTCAATGTATATATTTCTTTTCTAATTTGAAAATTCTTTTTTTTTCAGTTTCTTTCTTTTGCAAATATTGATTATTTATGTAGGGAAGAAAATTCTAAGTCAGTTTAATTTTTCGAAACGCAGAATTCAAAGTGTTTAGATAAATAATTACCAAGGTGCATTTTTTGATTTTATTATATTTAAAACTCCGACCGTCAGTGCTCTGTTAGACTAATGGCTAGAGTGGTGGGTTTCCAAGCGAGTGGCCCTGGGTTCAAGTCCCAGCCTGAGCGAAAATCTTCAATTTATATTTTTAGTTTCTAATTTGAAAATTCTTCTTCTTTTTTTTTAATTTTTCTCTTTTGCGAATATTGATTATTTATGTAGGGAGAAAAATTCTGAGTCAGTTTAATTATTCGACCTGTAAATTTCAAAGTGTTTGAAACAATAATTAAAAAGGTGCATTTTTTGTTTTTATTATATTTAAGTCTTCAATCGACAGAGCTCCGATAGCCTAATGGCTAGACCCTTGGGTTCCAAGCGCGTGGTACTGGGTTCGAGTCTCGGTCAGTCAGTCAGTCAGTCATTCAGTCAGTATGTCAGTCAGTCAGTCGGTCAGTCCTGTCCAGTCAGTTAGTTAGTCAAGCAGTCAGTCAGGCAGTCAAGCAGTCAGTCAGTCAGTGTCAGTCAGTCATTTAGTCATTCAGTCAGTCAGTGAAATAGTCAGTCAGACAGTCAAGGAGTCAGTCAGTCAGTCTCAGTCAGTCAGTCTCAGTCAGTCAGTTAGTCAGTCAGTCAGTCCAGTCTCAGTCAGTCAGGCAGTTAGTCAGTCAGTCTCGGTCAGTCAGTGAGTCAGTCTGTCAGTCAGGCAGTCTCAGTCAGGCAGTCATTCAGCCTTATTCAGTCAGTCATTCAGCCTTATTCAGTCAGTCTGTGAGTCAGTCAGTCAGTCAGCCTTATTCAGTCAGTCTGTCAGTCAGTCAGTCGGTCAGTCCTGTCCAGCCAGTTTGTCAGTCAAGCAGTCAGTCAGGCAGTCAAGCAGTCAGCCAGTCAGTGTCAGTCAGTCATTTAGTCATTCAGTCAGTCAGTGAAATAGTCAGTCATACAGTCAAGCAGTCAGTCAGTCAGTCTCAGTCAGTCAGTTAGTCAGTCAGTCAGTCAGTCAGTCAGTCAGTCCAGTCTCAGTCAGTCAGGCAGTTAGTCAGTCAGTCTCGGTCAGTCAGTGAGTCAGTCAGTCAGTCTCGGTCAGTCAGTGAGTCAGTCAGTCAGTCAGTATCAGTCAGTCAGTGAGTCAGTCTGTCAGTCAGGCAGTGTCAGTCAGGCAGTAAGACTCCGCGCGACAGAACTCCGATAGCCTAATGGCTAGACCGCTGGTCTTCCAAGCGAGTGGCCTGGGTTCGAGTCCCAGCCGGAGCGAATATCTTCAAAGTATATATTTCTTTTCTAATTTGAAAATTCTTTTTTTTTTCAGTTTCTTTCCTTTGCAAATATTGATTATTTATGTAGGGAAGAAAATTCTGAGCCAGTTTAATTTTTCGACCGGCAGATTTCAAACTGTTTAAATAAATAATTACCAAGGTGCATTTTTGTTTTTATTATATTTAAAACTCCGACCGACAGAGCTCCGATAGACTAATGGTCAGAGTGTTGTGCTTCCAAGCGAGTGGCCCTGGGTTCGAGTCCCAGCCTGAACGAAAATCTTCAATGTAAATTTTTAGTTTCTAATTTGAAAATTCTTCTTCTTTTTTTTAAATTTTTCTCTTTTACGAGTATTGATTATTTATGTAGGGAAGAAAATTCTGAGTCAGTTTAATTTTTCGACCCGCAGATTTCAAAGTGTTTGAATCAATAATTACCAAGGTGCATTTTTTGTTTTTATTATATTTAAAACTCCGACCGACCGAGCTCCGATAGCTAATGGCTAGACCGTTGGTCTTCCAAGCGAATGGCCTGGGTTCGAGTCCCAGCCGGAAGGAATATCTTCAATGTATATATTTCTTTTCGAATTTGAAAATTCTTTTTTTTTTTTCAATTTTTTTCTTTGCAAATATTGATTATTTATGTAGGGAAGAAAATTCTGAGTCAGTTTTATTTTTCGACCGGCAGATTTCAAAGTGTTTAGATAAATAATTACCAAGGTGCATTTTTTGATTTTATTATATTTAAAACTCCGACCGTCAGAGCTCTGCTAGACTAATGGCTAGAGTGGTGGGCTTCCAAGCGAAAGGCCCTGGGGTCGAGTCCCAGCCGGAAAGAAAATCTTAAATGCATGTATTTTTTTCTAATTTGATAAATTTTTTTTATTTTTCCCTTTTGCGAAGTCAGTCAGTCAGTCCGACAGTCAATCAGTCAGTCTCTGTCAGCCAGTCAGTCTGTCAGTCGGTCAGTCCAGTCCAGTCAGTCAGTCAAGCAGTCAGTTAGTCAGTCACTTAAGCAGTCAATCAGTCAGTTAGTCATTCAGTCACTCAGTCAGTTAGGCACTCAGTCAGTTAGGCACTCAGTCAGTTAGTCATTCAGCCAGTCAGTCAAGCAGTCAGTCATTTAGTCTCAGTCAGTCAGTCCAGTCCAGTCTCAGTCAGTCAGGCAGTCAGTCAGTCAGTCTCGGTCAGTCAGTGAGTCAGTCAGTCAATCAGTATCAGTCAGTCAGTCAGTATCAGTCAGTCAGTCAGTATGAGTCAGTCATTCAGTCAGACTGTCAGTCAGGCAGTCTCAGTCAGGCAGTAAGACTCCGACCGACAGAACTCCGATAGCTAATGGCTAGACCGTTGGTCTTCCAAGCGAATGGCCTGGGTTCGAGTCCCAGCCGGAACGAATATCTTCAATGTATATATTTCTTTTCGAATTTGAAAATTCTTTTTTTTTTTTTCAATTTTTTTCTTTGCAAATATTGATTATTTATGTAGGGAAGAAAATTCTGAGTCAGTTTAATTTCTCGACCGGCAGATTTCAAAGTGTTTAGATAAATAATTACCAAGGTGCATTTTTTGATTTTATTATATTTAAAACTCCGACCGTCAGAGCTCTGCTAGACTAATGGCTAGAGTGGTGGGCTTCCAAGCGAAAGGCCCTGGGGTCGAGTCCCAGCCCGCGCGAAAATCTCCAATTTATATTTTTAGTTTCTAATTTGAAAATTCTTCTTCTTTTTTTTTTTTAATTTTTCTCTTTTTCGAATATTGATTATTTATGTAGGGAGAAAAATTCTGAGTCAGTTTAATTATTCGACCTGTAGATTTCAAAGTGTTTGAAACAATAATTAAAAAGGTGCATTTTTTGTTTTTATTATATTTAAGACTTCAATCGACAGAGCTCCGATAGCCTGATGGCTAGACCGTTGGGTTGGGTTCCAAGCGCGTGGTACTGGGTTCGAGTCCCGGCCGGAACGAAAATCCTCAATGTATATATTTCTTTTCTAATTTGAAGATTCTTTTTTTTTCAATTTCTTTCTTTTGCAAATATCGATTATTTATGTACGGAAGAAAATTCTGAGTCAGTTTAATGATTCGACCTTTAGATTTCAAAGTTTTTAGATCAATAATTACCAAGGAGCATTTTTTGTTTTTATTATAATTAAGACACCGACCAACAGAGATCCGATAGTATATTGGCGAGAGCGTTGGGCTTACATGCGTGTCGCCCTGGGTTCAAATCCCAGCCGGAAAGGAAATCTTAAATGCAAATATTTTATTCTAATTTTATAATTCTTTTTTTTTTTATTTTTCCCTTTTGCGAAGTCAGTCAGTCAGTCCGACAGTCAATCAGTCAAGCACTCAGTCATTCAGTCTCAGTCAGTCAGTCCAGTCAGTCAGTCACTCAGTCAGTTAGGCAGTCAGTCAGTCAGTCTCAGTCATTCAGTTAGTCCTTCAGCCAGTCAGTCAAGCAGTCAGTCATTTAGTCTCAGTCAGTCAGTCATTCAGTCATTCAGTCAGTCAGTCAGACAGGCAGTCAGTCGGTCAGTCCTGTCCAGTCAGTTAGTCAGTCAAGCAGTCAGTTAGTCTCAGTCAGTCAGTCAGTCAGTCTCAGTCAGTCAGTCAGTCAGTCAGTCAGTCAGTCCAGTCCAGTCTCAGTCAGTCAGTCAGTCAGTCTCGGTCAGTCAGTCAGTCAGTCAGTCTCGGTCAGTCATTCAGTCAGTCAGTCAGGCAGTCAGTCAGTCAGTCAGCCTTATTCAGTCAGTCTGTCAGTCAGTCAGTCAGTCAGCCTTATTCAGTCAGTCGGTCAGTCCTGTCCAGTCAGTCCGGCAGTCAAGCAGTCAGTCAGGCAGTCAAGCAGTCAGTCAGTCAGTGTCAGTCAGTCATTTAGTCATTCAGTCAGTCAGTGAAATAGTCAGTCAGACAGTCAAGCAGTCAGTCAGTCAGTCTCAGTCAGTCAGTCCAGTCTCAGTCAGTCAGGCAGTTAGTCAGTCAGTCTCGGTCAGTCAGTGAGTTAGTCAGTCAGTCTCGGTCAGTCAGTGAGTCAGTCAGTATCAGTCAGTCAGTGAGTCAGTCTGTCAGTCAGGCAGTGTCAGTCAGGCAGTAAGACTCCGCGCGACAGAACTCCGATAGCCTAATGGCTAGACCGCTGGTCTTCCAAGCGAGTGGCCTGGGTTCGAGTCCCAGCCGGAGCGAATATCTTCAATGTATATATTTCTTTTCTAATTTGAAAATTCTTTTTTTTTTTTCAATTTCTTTCCTTTGCAAATATTGATTATTTATGTAGGGAAGAAAATTCTGAGTCAGTTTAATTTTTCGACCGGCAGATTTCAAAGTGTTTAAATAAATAATTACCAAGGTGCATTTTTGTTTTTATTATATTTAAAACTCCGACTGACAGAGCTCCGATAGACTAATGGACAGAGTGTTGTGCTTCCAAGCGAGTGGCCCTGGGTTCGAGTCCCAGCCTGAACGAAAATCTTCAATGTATATATTTCTTTTCTAATTTGAAGATTCTTTTTTTTCAATTTCTTTCTTTTGCAAATATCGATTATTTATGTACGGAAGAAAATTCTGAGTCAGTTTAATCTTTCGACCTTTAGATTTCAAAGATTTTAGATCAATAATTACCAAGGTGCATTTTTTGTTTTTATTATAATTAAGACACCGACCAACAGAGATCCGATAGTATATTGGCGAGAGCGTTGGGCTTACATGCGTGACGCCCTGGGTTCAAATCCCAGCCGGAAAGGAAATCTTAAATGCAAATATTTTTTTCTAATTTTATAATTCTTTTTTTTTTATTTTTCCCTTTTGCGAAGTCAGTCATTCAGTCCGACAGTCAATCAGTCAAGCACTCAGTCATTCCGTCTCAGTCAGTCAGTCCAGTCAGTCAGTCACTCAGTCAGTTAGGCAGTCAGTCAGTCTGTCTCAGTCAGTCAGTTAGTCCTTCAGCCAGTCAGTCAAGCAGTCAGTCATTTAGTCTCAGTCAGTCAGTCATTCAGTCAGTCAGTCAGTCAGGCAGTCAGTCAGTCAGTCAGTCGGTCAGTCCTGTCCAGTCAGTTAGTCAGTCAAGCAGTCAGTCAGTTTCAGTCAGTCAGTCAGTCAGTCTCAGTCAGTCAGTCTCAGTCAGTCAGTCAGTCAGTTTGTCAGTCAGTCCAGTCCAGTCTCAGTCAGTCAGTCAGTCAGTCTCGGTCAGTCAGTCAGTCAGTCATTCAGTCAGTCAGTCAGGCAGTCAGTCAGTCAGTCAGCCTTATTCAGTCTGTCTGTCAGTCAGTCAGTCAGTCAGCCTTATTCAGTCAGTCGGTCAGTCCTGTCCAGTTAGTCAGGCAGTCAAGCAGTCAGTCAGGCAGTCAAGCAGTCAGTGTCAGTCAGTCATTTAGTCATTCTGTCAGTCAGTGAAATAGTCAGTCAGACAGTCAAGCAGTCAGTCAATCAGTCTCAGTCAGTCAGTTAGTCAGTCAGTCAGTCAGTTAGTCATTCAGTCAGTCAGTCAAGCAATCAGTCATTTAGTCTGAGTCAGTCAGTCATTCAGTCAGTCAGTCAGTCAATCAGTCAATCAGTATCTCAGCCTCATTCAGTCAGTCTGTCAGTCAGTAAGTCAGTTAGTCATTCAGTCAGTCAGTCTCTGTCAGTCAGTCAGTCTGTCAGTCGGTCAGTCCAGACCAGTCAGTCAGTCAAGCAGTCAGTCATTCAGTCTCAGTCAGACAGTCAGTCAGTCCAATCAGTCAGTCACTCAGTCAGTTGGGCAGTCTGTCAGTCAGTCTCAGTCAGTCAGTTAGTCATTCAGCCAGTCAGTCAAGCAGTCAGTAATTTAGTCTCAGTCAGTCAGTCAGTCCAGTCCAGTCTCAGTCAGTCAGGCAGTCAGTCAGTCAGTCTCGGTCAGTCAGTCAGTCTCGGTCAGTCAGTGAGTCAGTCAGTCAATCAGTATCAGTCAGTCAGTCAGTATCAGTCAGTCAGTCAGTATCAGTCAGTCATTCAGTAAGTCTGTCAGTCAGGCAGTCTCAGTCAGGCAGTAAGACTCCGACCGACAGAACTCCGATAGCTAATGGCTAGACCGTTGGTCTTCCAAGCGAATGGCCTGGGTTCGAGTCCCAGCCGGAACGAATATCTTCAATGTATATATTTCTTTTCGAATTTGAAAATTTTTTTTTTTCAATTTTTTTCTTTTGCAAATATTGATTATTTATGTTGGGAAGAAAATTCTGAGTCAGTTTAATTTTTCGAAAAGCAGAATTCAAAGTGTTTAGATAAATAATTAAAGAGGTGCATTTTTTAATTTTATTATATTTAAAACTCCGACCGTCAGAGCTTCGCTAGACTAATGGTTAGAGTGGTGGGCTTCCAAGCGAGTGGCCCTGGGTTCGAGTCCCAGCCTGAGCGAAAATCTTCAATTTATATTTTTAGTTTCTAATTTGAAAATTCTTCTTCTTTTTTTTTTTAATTTTTCTCTTTTGCGAATATTGATTATTTATGTAGGGAGAAAAATTCTGAGTCAGTTTAATCATTCGACCTGTAGATTTCAAAGTGTTTGAATCAATAATTAAAAAGGTCCATTTTTGTTTTTATTATATTTAAGACTTCAATCGACAGAGCTCCGATAGCCTAATGGCTAGACCGTTGGCTTTCAAGCGCGTGGTACTGTGTTCGAGTCCCGGCCGGAACGAAAGTCTTCAATGTATATATTTCTTTTCTAATTTGAAAATTCTTTTTTTTTTTCAATTTCTTTCTTTTGCAAATATCGATTTTTTATGTACGGAAGAAAATTCTGAGTCAGTTTAATCATTCGACCTTTAGATTTCAAAGATTTTAGATCAATAATTACCAAGGTGCATTTTTTGTTTTTATTATAATTAAGACACCGACCACCAGAGATCCGATAGTCTATTGGCGAGAGCGTTGGGCTTCCATGCGTGTCGCCCTGGCTTCAAATCCCAGCCGGAAAGGAAATCTTAAATGCAAAAATTTTTTTCTAATTTGATAATTCTTTTTTTTTTATTTTTCCCTTTTGCGAAGTCAGTCAGTCAGTCCGACAGTCAATCAGTCAAGCAGTCAGTCATTCAGTCTCTGTCAGTCAGTCCAGTCAGTCAGTCATTCAGTCAGTCAGGCAGTCAGTCAGTCAGTCAGTCAGTCAGTCAGTCAGTAGGTCAGTCCTGTCCAGTCAGTTAGTCAGTCAAGCAGTCAGTCAGTCAGTCTCAGTCAGTCAGTCAGTCAGTCAGTCAGTCAGTCCAGTCCAGTCTCAGTCAGTCAGTCAGTCAGTCTCGGTCAGTCAGTCAGTCAGTCAGTCATTCAGTCAGGCAGTCAGTCAGTCATTCAGTCAGGCAGTCAGTCAGTCAGTCAGCCTTATTCAGTCAGTCTGTCAGTCAGTCAGTCGGTCAGTCCTGTCCAGTCAGTTAGTCAGTCAAGCAGTCAGTCAGGCAGTCAAGCAGTCAGTCAGTCAGTGTCAGTCAGTCATTTAGTCATTCAGTCAGTCAGTGAAATAGTCAGTCCGACAGTCAAGCAGTCAGTCAGTCAGTCTCAGTCAGTTAGTCAGTCAGTCAGTCAGTCAGTCAGTCAGTCAAGTCCCAGTCACTCATTCAGTTAGTCAGTCAGTCTCGGTCAGTCAGTGAGTCAGTCAGTCAGTCTCGGTCAGTCAGTGAGTCCGTCAGTCAGTCAGTATCAGTCAGTCAGTGAGTCAGTCTGTCAGTCAGGCAGTCTGAGTCAGGCAGTAAGACTCCGCTCGACAGAACGCCGATAGCCTAATGGCTAGACCGCTGGTCTTCCAAGCGAGTGGCCTGGGTTCGAATCCCAGCCGGAGCGAATATCTTCAATTTATATATTTCTTTTCTAATTTGAAAATTCTTTTTTTTTTTTCAATTTCTTTCCTTTGCAAATATTAATTATTTATGTAGGGAAAGAAATTCTGAGTCAGTTTAATTATTCGATCTGTAGATTTCAAAGTGTTTGAATCAATAATTAAAAAGGTGCATTTTTTGTTTTTATTATATTTAAGACTTCAATCGACAGCGCTCCGATAGCCTAATGGCTAGACCGTTGGCTTCCAAGCGTGTCATACTGGGTTCGAGTCCCGGCCGGAACGAAAGTCTTCAATGTATATATTTCTTTTCTAATTTGAAAATTCTTTTTTTTCAATTTCTTTCTTTTGCAAATATCGATTTTTTATGTACGGAAGAAAATTCTGAGTCAGTTTAATCATTCGACCTTTAGATTTTAAAGATTTAGATCAATAATTACCAAGGTGCATTTTTTGTTTTTATTATAATTAAGACACCGACCAACAGAGATCCGATAGTCTATTGGCGAGAGCGTTTTGCTTCCATGCGTGTCGCCCTAGGTTCAAAACCCAGCCGGAAAGGAAATCTTAAATGCAAATATTTTTTTCTAATTTGATAATTCTTTTTTTTTTATTTTTCCCTTTTGCGAAGTCAGTCAGTCAGTCCGACAGTAAATCAGTCAAGCAGTCAGTCACTCAGTCTCTGTCAGTCAGTCCAGTCAGTCAGTCATTCAGTCAGTCAGGCAGTCAGTCAGTCAGTCAGTCAGTCAGGCAGTCAGTCAGTCAATCAGTAGGTCAGTCCTGTCCAGTCAGTTAGTCAGTCAAGCAGTCAGTCAGGCAGTCAAGCAGTCAGTCAGTCAGTCTCAGTCAGTCAGTCAGTCAGTCAGTCCAGTCCAGTCTCAGTCAGTCAGTCAGTCAGTCTCGGTCAGTCAGTCAGTCAGTCAGTCATTCAGTCAGGCAGTCAGTCAGTCAGTCAGCCTTATTCAGTCAGTCTGTCAGTCAGTCAGTCGGTCAGTCCTGTCCAGTCAGTTAGTCAGTCAAGCAGTCAGTCAGTCAGTGTCAGTCAGTCATTTAGTCATTCAGTCAGTCAGTGAAATAGTCAGTCCGACAGTCAAGCAGTCAGTCAGTCAGTCTCAGTCAGTCAGTTAGTCAGTCAGTCAGTCAGTCAGTCAGTCAGTCCAGTCTCAGTCAGTCATTCAGTTAGTCAGTCAGTCTCGGTCAGTCAGTCAGTCTCGGTCAGTCAGTGAGTCCGTCAGTCAGTCAGTATCAGTCAGTCAGTGAGTCAGTCTAACAGTCAGGCAGTCTCAGTCAGGCAGTAAGACTCCGCTGGACAGAACGCCAATAGCCTAATGGCTAGACCGCTGGTCTTCCAAGCGAGTGGCCTGGGTTCGATTCCCAGCCGGAGCGAATATCTTCAATTTATATATTTCTTTTCTAATTTGAAAATTCTTTTTTTTTTATTTTCTTTCTTTTGCAAATATCGATTATTTATATACGGAAGAAAATTCTGAGACAGTTTAATTATTCGACCTGTAGATTTCAAAGATTTTAGATCAATAATTACCAAGGTGCATTTTTTGTTTTTATTATAATTAAGACACCGGCCAACCGAGATCCGATAGTCCATTGGCGAGAGCGTTAGGCTTCAATGCGTGTGTCCCTGGGTTCGAATCCCCGCCGGAAAGAAAATCTTAAATGCATATATTTTTTCTAATTTGATATTTTTTTTTATTTTTCCCTTTTGCGAAGTCAGCCAGTCAGTCTGTCAGTCGGTCAGTCCAGTCCAGTCAGTCAGTCAAGCAGTCAGTCAGTCAGTCACTTAAGCAGTCAATCAGTCAGTTAGTCATTAAGTCACTCAGTCAGTTAGGCAGTCAGTCATTCAGTCTCAGTCAGTCAGTCAGTCAGTCCAGTCAGTCAGTCAGTCACTCAGTCAGTCAGGCAGTCAGTCAGTCAGTTTCAGTCAGTCAGTTAGTCATTCAGTCAGTCAGTCAAGCAATCAGTCATTTAGTCTCAGTCAGTCAGTCATTCAGTCAGTCAGTCAGTCAGTCAGTCAATCAGTATCTCAGCCTCATTCAGTCAGTCTGTCAGTCAGTCAGTCAGTTAGTCATTCAGTCAGTCAGTCTCTGTCAGTCAGTCAGTCTGTCAGTCGGTCAGTCCAGACCAGTCAGTCAATCAAGCAGTCAGTCATTCAGTCTCAGTCAGACAGTCAGTCAGTCCAATCAGTCAGTCACTCAGTCAGTTGGGCAGTCTGTCAGTCAGTCTCAGTCAGTCAGTTAGTCATTCAGCCAGTCAGTCAAGCAGTCAGTAATTTAGTCTCAGTCAGTCAGTCAGTCCAGTCCAGTCTCAGTCAGTCAGGCAGTCAGTCAGTCAGTCTCGGTCAGTCAGTCAGTCAGTATCAGTCAGTCAGTCAGTATCAGTCAGTCATTCAGTAAGTCTGTCAGTCAGGCAGTCTCAGTCAGGCAGTAAGACTCCGACCGACAGAACTCCGATAGCTAATGGCTAGACCGTTGGTCTTCCAAGCGAATGGCCTGGGTTCGAGTCCCAGCCGGAACGAATATCTTCAATGTATATATTTCTTTTCGAATTTGAAAATTATTTTTTTTTCAATTTTTTTCTTTTGCAAATATTGATTATTTATGTTGGGAAGAAAATTCTGAGTCAGTTTAATTTTTCGAAACGCAGAATTCAAAGTGTTTAGATAAATAATTAAAAAGGTGCATTTTTTAATTTTATTATATTTAAAACTCCGACCGTCAGAGCTTCGCTAGACTAATGGCTAGAGTGGTGGGCTTCCAAGCGAGTGGCCCTGGGTTCGAGTCCCAGCCTGAGCGAAAATCTTCAATTTATATTTTTAGTTTCTAATTTGAAAATTCTTCTTCTTTTTTTTTTTAATTTTTCTCTTTTGCGAATATTGATTATTTATGTAGGGAGAAAAATTCTGAGTCAGTTTAATCATTCGACCTGTAGATTTCAAAGTGTTTGAATCAATAATTAAAAAGGTCCATTTTTTGTTTTTATTAAATTTAAGACTTCAAGCGACAGAGCTCCGATAGCCTAATGGCTAGACCGTTGGCTTTCAAGCGCGTGGTACTGGGTTCGAGTCCCGGCCGGAACGAAAATCTTCAATGTATATATTTCTTTTCTAATTTGAAAATTCTTTTTTTTTTCAATTTCTTTCTTTTGCAAATATCGATTTTTTATGTACGGAAGAAAATTCTGAGTCAGTTTAATCATTCGACCTTTAGATTTCAAAGATTTTAGATCAATAATTACCAAGGTGCATTTTTTGTTTTTATTATAATTAAGACACCGACCAACAGAGATCCGATAGTCTATTGGCGAGAGCGTTATGCTTCCATGCGTGTCGCCCTGGGTTCAAACCCCAGCCGGAAAGGAAATCTTAAATGCAAATATTTTTTTCTAATTTGATAATTCTTTTTTTTTTTTATTTTTCCCTTTTGCGAAGTCAGTCATTCAGTCCGACAGTCAATCAGTCAAGCAGTCAATCATTCAGTCTCTGTCAGTCAGTCCAGTCAGTCAGTCATTCAGTCAGTCAGGCAGTCAGTCAGTCAGTCAGTCAGTGAGTCAGTCAGTAGGTCAGTCCTGTCCAGTCAGTTAGTCAGTCAAGCAGTCAGTCAGTCAGTCTCAGTCAGTCAGTCAGTCTCAGTCAGTCAGTCAGTCAGTCAGTCAGTCCAGTCCAGTCTCAGTCAGTCAGTCAGTCAGTCTCGGTCAGTCAGTCAGTCAGTCAGTCATTCAGTCAGGCAGTCAGTCAGTCAGTCAGCCTTATTCAGTCAGTCTGTCAGTCAGTCAGTCGGTCAGTCCTGTCCAGTCAGTTAGTCAGTCAAGCAGTCAGTCAGGCAGTCAAGCAGTCAGTCAGTCAGTCAGTGAAATAGCCAGTCCGACAGTCAAGCAGTCAGTCAGTCAGTCTCAGTCAGTTAGTCAGTCAGTCAGTCAGTCAGTCAGTCAGTCCAGTCTCAGTCACTCATTCAGTTAGTCAGTCAGTCTCGGTCAGTCAGTGAGTCAGTCAGTCAGTCTCGGTCAGTCAGTGAGTCTGTCAGTCAGTCAGTATCAGTCAGTCAGTGAGTCAGTCTGTCAGTCAGGCAGTCTGAGTCAGGCAGTCTGAGTCAGGCAGTAAGACTCCGCTGGACAGAACGCCGATAGCCTAATGTCTAGACCGCTGGTCTTCCAAGCGAGTGGCCTGGGTTCGATTCCCAGCCGGAGCGAATATCTTCAATTTATATATTTCTTTTCTAATTTAAAAATTCTTTTTTTTTTCAATTTCTTTCCTTTGCAAATATTAATTATTTATGTAGGGAAAAAAATTCTGAGTCAGTTTAATTTTTCGACCGGCATATTTCAAAGTGTTTAAATAAATAATTACCAAGGTGCATTTTTGTTTTTATTATATTTAAAACTCCGACCGACAGAGCTCCGATAGACTAATGGTTAGAGTGTTGGGCTTCCAAGCGAGTGGCCCTGGGTTCGAGTCCCAGCCTGAACGAAAATCTTCAATGTATATTTTTAGTTTCTGATTTGAAAATTCTTCTTTTTTTTTTAATTTTTCTCTTTTACGAGTGTTGATTATTTATGTAGGGAAGAAAATTCTGAGTCAGTTTAATTTTTCGACCCGCAGATTTCAAAGTGTTTGAATCAATAATTACTAAGGTGCATTTTTTGTTTTTATTATATTTAAAACTCCGACCGACAGAGCTCCGATAGTCTAATGGCTAGCCCGTTGGGCTTCCAAGCGAGTGGCCCTGGGTTCGAGTCCCAGCCTGAACGAAAATCTGCAATATGTAATATTAGTTTTTAATTTGAAAATTCTTTTTTTTTTTTTTTAATTTTTCTCTTTTGCGAAGTCAATCAGTCTCAGTCATTCAGCCAGTCAGTCTCGGTCAGTCAGTCAGGCAGTAATACTCTGACTGATAGAGGTCCGATAGCCTAATGGCTAGACCGTTGGGTTTCCAAGCGAGTGGCCTTGGGTTCGAGTCCCATCATGAACGAAAATCTTCCATGATTATTATTCGTTTCTAATTTGAATTTTTTTTTTTTTTTTAATTTTTCTCTTTTGCGAATATTGATTATTTATGTAGGGAGGAAAATTCTGAGTCGGTTTAATTATTCGACCTGTAGGTTTCAAAGTGTTTGAATCAATAATTACCAAGGTGTATTTTTTGTTTTTATTATATTTAAGACTCCGATTGACAGACGTCCGATAGCCTATTAAGAGAGTGTTGGGCTTCCATGCGAGTGGCTCTGGGTTCGAGTCCCAGCCGGAAAAAAAAACATTCAATGCGTATTTTTTTTTTTTTTTTCGAATTTGATAATTCTTTTTTTTATATTTTTTCTCTTTTGCGAAGTCAGTCAGTCAAGCAGTCAGTCATTTAGTCTCAGTCAGTCAGCCCATTTCAGTCAGTCTGTCAGTCCAGTCAGTCAATTTAGTCAGTTAGTCATTCAGTCTGTCAGTTAGTCTGTCAAGCAGTCTCAGTCATTCAGCCAGTCAGGCAGTAAAACTCTGACCGATAGAGGTCCGATAGCCTAATGGCTAGACCGTTGGGATTCCAAGCGAGTGGCCCGGGGTTCGAGTCTCATCCTGAACGAAAATCTTAAATGAATATTTTTCGTTTCTAATTTAAAAAATTCTTTTTTTTTTTTTTAAATTTTTCACTTTTGCGAATATTGATTATTATGTAGGGAGGAAAATTCTGAGTCGGTTTAATTATTCGACCTGTAGATTTCAAAGTGTTTGAATCAAGAATTACAAAGGTGCATTTTTTGTTTTTATTATATTTAAGTCTCCGATTGACAGGCATCCGATAGCCTATTAGGAGAGCGGTGAGCTTCCATGCGAGTGGCGCTGGGTTCGAGTCCCAGCCGGAAAGAAAAATCTTCAATGCGTATTTTTTTTTTTTCGAATTTGGCAATTCTTTTTTTTTTTTAATTTTTCTCTTTTGCGAAGTCAGTCAGTCAATCATTTAGTCTCAGTCTGTCAGTCCAGTCCAGTAAGTCAATAAGTCTTATTCAATCAGTCAGTCAAGGTCAGGCAGTAAGACTCTGACCGATAGAGTTCCGATAGCCTAATGGCTAGACCGTTGGGCTTTCAAGCGCGTGGCCCTGGGTTCCAGTCGCAGCCGGAACCAATATCTTCAATGTATATATTTCTTTTCTGATTTGAATTTTTTTTTCAATTTCTTTTGCAAATATTGATCATTAATGTAGGGAGGAAAATTATGAGTCAGTCTAATTATTCGACCTGTAGATTTCAAGGTGTTTAAATCAATAATTTCAAAGGTGCTTTTTTGTTTCAATTATAATTAAGACACCGATCGACAGAGATCCGATAGCCTATTGGCGAGAGCGTTGGGCTTCCAAGCGAGCCCTAGGGTTGAGTCCCAGCCGGAAAGAAAATCTTCAATGGATATTTTTTTTTCTAATTCGATAATTCTTTTTTTTTTTTTTACTTTTCTCTTTTGCGAAGCCAGTCAGTCACTCAGTCTCAGGCAGTCAGTTAGGCAGTCTGAGTCAGGCAGTAAGACTCCGTCCGACAGAGTTCTGATAGCCTAATGGCTAGACCGTTGGGCTTCCAAGCGAGTGACCCTGGGGTCGAGTCCCAGGCGGAAAGAATATCTTCAATGTATGTATTTCTTTTCTAATTGGAAAATTCTTTTTTTTTTTTTCAATTTCTTTTGCAAATATTGATTATTTATGTAGGGAGGAAAATTATGAGTCAGTTTAATTATTCGACCAGTAGATTTCAAAGTGTTTAGATCAATAATTACAAAGGTGCATTTTTTGTTTTTATTATATTTAAGACTCCGATTGACAGACGTCCGATAGCCTAGTAGGAGAGCGTTGGGCTTCCATGCGAGTGGCCCTGGGTTCGAGTCCCAGCCGGGAAAAAAATCTTCAATGCGTATTTTTTTTTCGAATTTGATAATTCTTTTTTTTTTTAATTTTTCTCTTTAGAGAAGTCAGTCAGTCAGTCCGTCCATCAGTCAGTCAGTCCAGTCAGTCCGTCAGTCAGTCAGTCTCAGTCAGTTAGTCATTCAGTCAGTCAGTCACTCAGTCAGTCAGGCAGTCAGTCAGTCAGTCAATCAGCCTCATTCAGTCAGTCCGTCAGTCAGTCAGTCTCATTCTGTCAGTCGGTCAGTCCAGTCCAGTCAGTCATTCAGTCAGTCAGTCAGTCCAGTCAGTCATTCCGTCAGTCCAGTCAGTCCGTCACTCAGTCAGTTAGTCAGTCAGTCTGTCGGTCTCCTTCAGTCAGTCTGTCAGTCAGTCAGTCGGTCAGTCCTGTCCAGTCAGTCAATTAGGAAGTCAAGCGTTCAACCAGGTATTCAGTCAGTCAGTCAGCCTCAGTCAGTTAGTCATTCAGTCAGTCAGTCAGCCTCAGTCATTCAGTCAGTCAGTCAGTCAGTCAGGCAGTCAGTCAGTCAGTCAGTCAGTCAGTCAGTTAGTCAGTATCAATCATTCAGTCAGTCGGTCAGTATCAGTCAGTCAGTGAGTCAGTTAGTGAGTCATTCAGTCTGTCAGTCAGGCAGTCTCAGTAAGCAGTAAGACTCCGACCGACAGAGCACCGATAGCCTAATGGCAAGACCGTTGGGCTTCCAAGCGAGTGGCCCTGGGTTCGAGTCCCAGCCGGAACGGATATCTTCAATGTATATATTTCTTTTCTAATTTGATTTTTTTTTCAATTTCTTTTGCAAATATTGATTATTAATGTAGGGAGGAAAATTCTGAGTCAGTTTAATTATTCGACCAGTAGATTTCAAAGTGTTTGAATCAATAATTACCAAGGTGCATTTTTTGTTTTTATTATATTTAAGACTCCGCTCGACAAAGCTCCGATAGCCTAATGGCTATACCGTTGGACTTCCAAGCGAGTGGCCCTGGGGTCGAGTCCCAGCAGGAAAGAATATGTTCAATGTATGTATTTCTTTTCTAATTTGAAAATTCTCTTTTTTTTTCAATTTCTTTTGCAAACATTGATTATTTATGTAGGGAGGAAAATTCTGAGTCAGTTTAATTATTCGACCAGTAGATTTCAAAGTGTTTGAATCAATAATTACAAAGTTGCATGTTTTGTTTTTATTATATTTAAGACTCCGATTGACAGATCTCCGATAGCCTATTAGGAGAGCGTTGGGTATCCATGCGAGTAGCCCTGGGTTCGAGTCCCAGCCGGGAAGAAAATCTTCCTTGCGTTTTTTTTTTCGAATTTGATAATTCTTTTTTTTTTACTTTTTTTCTCTTTTGCGAAGTCAGTCAGTCAGTCCGTCCATCAGTCAGTCAGTCCAGTCAGTCCGTCAGTCAGTCAGTCTCAGTCAGTTAGTCATTCAGTCAGTCAGTCAGCCGATTTCAGTCAGTCCAGTCACTCACTCAGTCACTCAGTCAGTCAGGCATTCAGTCAGTCAGTCAATCAGTCTCATTCAGTCAGTCAGTCTCATTCTGTCAGTCGGTCAGTCCAGTCCAGTCAGTCATTCAGTCAGTCAGTCAGTCCAGTCAGTCAGTCCGTCAGTCAGTTAGTCCAGTCAGTCCGTCACTCAGTCAGTTAGTCAGTCAGTCTTTCAGTCTCCTTCAGTCAGTCTGTCAGTCAGTCGGTCAGTCCAGTCCAGTCAGTCATTTAGGAAGTCAAGCAGTCAACCAGTCATTCAGTCAGTCAATCAGGCAGTCAGCCTCAGTCAGTCAGTCAGACAATCAGTCTCATTCAGTCAGTCAGTCAGTCTCATTCAGTCAGTCTGTCAGTCGATCAGTCCAGTCCAGTCAGTCAAGCAATCAGTCAGGCAGTCAGTCAGTCAGTTAGTCAGTCCAGTCAGTCAGGCAGTCAGTCAGTTAGTCAGTATCAGTCATTCAGTCAGTCGGTCAGTATCAGTCAGTCACTGAGTCAGTCAATCAGTTTCACTAAGCAGTAAGACTTCGACCAACAGAGTTCCGATAGCCTAATGGCTATACCGTTGGGCTTCCGAACGAGTGGCCCTGGGATCGAGTCCCAGCCGGAACGAATATCTTCAATGTACATATTTCTTTTCTAATTTGATTTTTTTTTTCAATTTCTTTCGCAAATATTGATTATTAATATAGGGAGGAAAATTCTGAGTCAGTTTAATTATTCGACCTGTAGATTTCAAAGTGTTTGAATCAATAATTACTAAGGTGCATTTTTTGTTGTAATAATATTTAAGACGCCGGTCGACAGAGTTCCGATAGCCTAATGGCTAGACCTTTGCACGTCCAAGCGATAGGCCCTGAGTTCGAGTCCCAGCCTGAACGAAAATCTTCAATGTATATTTTTAGTTTCTAATTTGAAAATTCTTTTTTTTTTATTTTTCTCTTTTGCGAATATTGATTATTTATGTAGGGAGGAAAATTCTGAGTAAGTTTAATTATTCGACCAGTAGATTTCAAAGTGTTTGAATCAATAATTACCAAGGTGCATTTTTTGTTTTTATTATATTTAAGACTCCGCTCGACAAAGCTCTGATAGCCTAATGGCTAGAAAGTTGTTCTTCCAAGGGAGTGGCTCTGGGGTCGAGTCCCAGCCGGAAAGAATATCTTCAATGTATGTATTTCTTTTCTAATTTGAAAATTCTTTTTTTTTTCTCAATTTCTTTTGCAAATATTGATTATTTATGTAGGGAGGAAATTTATGAGTCAGTTTAATTATTCGACCAGTAGATTTCAAAGTGTTTGAATCAATAATTACAAAGGTGCATTTTTTGTTTTTATTATATTTAAGACTCCGATTGACAGACGTCCGATAGCCTAGTAGGAGAGCGTTGGGCTTCCATGCGAGTGGCCCTGGGTTCGAGTCCCAGCCGGGAAGAAAATCTTCAATGCGTATTTTTTTTTTTCGAATTTGATAATTCTTTTTTTATTAATTTTTCTCTTTAGCGAAGTCAGTCAGTCAGTCCGTCCTTCAGTCAGTCAGTCCAGTCAGTCCGTCAGTCAGTCAGTCTCAGTCAGTTAGTCATTCAGTCAGTCAGTCAAGCAGTCAGTCATTTAGTCTCACTCAGTCAGTCATTCAGTCAGTCAGTCAGCCCATTTCAGTCAGTCCAGTCACTCACTCAATCACTCAGTCAGTCAGGCAGTCAGTCAGTCAGTCAATCAGCCTCATTCAGTCAGTCCGTCAGTCAGTCAGTCTCATTCTGTCAGTCGGTCAGTCCAGTCCAGTCAGTCATTCAGTCAGTCAGTCAGTCCAGTCAGTCAGTCCGTCAGTCCAGTCAGTCCGTCACTCAGTCAGTTAGTCAGTCAGTCTGTGGGTCTCCTTCAGTCAGTCTGTCAGTCAGTCAGTCGGTCAGTCCAGTCCAGTCAGTCAATTAGGAAGTCAAGCAGTCAACCAGGTATTCAGTCAGTCAGTCAGCCTCAGTCAGTTAGTCATTCAGTCAGTCAGTCAGCCTCAGTCATTCAGTCAGTCAGTCATTCAGTCAGGCAGTCAGTTAGTCAGTATCAATCATTCAGTCAGTCGGTCAGTATCAGTCAGTCAGTGAGTCAGTTAGTGAGTCATTCAGTCTGTCAGTCAGGCAGTCTCAGTAAGGCAGTAAGACTCCGACCGACAGAGCTCTGATAGTTTAATGGCTAGACCGCTGGGCTTCCAAGCGAGTGGCCCTGGGTTCAAGTCCTAGCCGGAAAGAAAATCTTCAATGCATATTTTTTTTCTAATTTGATAATTCTTTTTTTAAAACTTTTCTCTTTTGCGAAGTCAGTCAGTCAAGCAGTCAGTCTCGGTCAGTCAGTCAGTATCAGTCAGTCAGTGAGTCAGTCAGTCTGTCAGTCAGGCAGTCTCAGTAAGCAGTAAGACTCCGACCGACAGAGCACCGATAGCCTAATGGCAAGATCGTTGGGCTTCCAAGCGAGTGGCCATGGGTTCGAGTCCCAGCCGGAACGGATATCTTCAATGTATATATTTCTTTTCTAATTTGATTTTTTTTTCAATTTCTTTTGCAAATATTGATTATTAATGTAGGGAGGAAAATTCTGAGTCAGTTTAATTATTCGACCAGTAGATTTCAAAGTGTTTGAATCAATAATTACCAAGGTGCATTTTTTGTTTTTATTATATTTAAGACTCCGCTCGACAAAGCTCCGATAGCCTAATGGCTATACCGTTGGACTTCCAAGCGAGTGGCCCTGGGGTCGAGTCCCAGCAGGAAAGAATATGTTCAATGTATGTATTTCTTTTCTAATTTGAAAATTCTCTTTTTTTTTCAATTTCTTTTGCAAATATTGATTATTTATGTAGGGAGAAAAATTCTGAGTCAGTTTAATTATTCGACCAGTAGATTTCAAAGTGTTTGAATCAATAATTACAAAGTTGCATGTTTTGTTTTTCTTATATTTAAGACTCCGATTGACAGACGTCCGATAGCCTATTAGGAGAGCGTTGGGTTTCCATGCGAGTAGCCCTGGGTTCGAGTCCCAGCCGGGAAGAAAATCTTCCTTGCGTTTTTTTTCTTCGAATTTGATAATTCTTTTTTTTTTTTTACTTTTTTTCTCTTTTGCGAAGTAAGTCAGTCAGTCCGTCCATCAGTCAGTCAGTCCAGTCAGTCCGTCAGTCAGTCAGTCTCAGTCAGTTAGTCATTCAGTCAGTCAGTCAGCCGATTTCAGTCAGTCCAGTCACTCACTCAGTCACTCAGTCAGTCAGGCAGTCAGTCAGTCAGTCAATCAGTCTCATTCAGTCAGTCCGTCAGTCAGTCAGTCTCATTCTGTCAGTCGGTCAGTCCAGTCCAGTCAGTCATTCAGTCAATCAGTCAGTCCAGTCAGTCAGTCCGTCAGTCAGTTAGTCCAGTCAGTCCGTCACTCAGTCAGTTAGTCAGTCAGTCTTTCAGTCTCCTTCAGTCAGTCTGTCAGTCAGTCGGTCAGTCCAGTCCAGTCAGTCATTTAGGAAGTCAAGCAGTCAACCAGTCATTCAGTCAGTCAGTCAGGCAGTCAGCCTCAGTCAGTCAGTCAGACAATCAGTCTCATTCAGTCAGTCAGTCAGTCTCATTCAGTCAGTCTGTCAGTCGATCAGTCCAGTCCAGTCAGTCAAGCAATCAGTCAGGCAATCAGTCAGTCAGTTAGTCAGTCCAGTCAGTCAGGCAGTCAGTCAGTTAGTCAGTATCAGTCATTCAGTCAGTCGGTCAGTATCAGTCAGTCACTGAGTCAGTCAATCAGTTTCACTAAGCAGTAAGACTTCGACCAACAGAGTTCCGATAGCCTAATGGCTATACCGTTGGGCTTCCGAACGAGTGGCCCTGGGATCGAGTGCCAGCCGGAACGAATATCTTCAATGTACATATTTCTTTTCTAATTTGATTTTTTTTTTCAATTTCTTTCGCAAATATTGATTATTAATGTAGGGAGGAAAATTCTGAGTCAGTTTAATTATTCGACCTGTAGATTTCAAAGTGTTTGAATCAATAATTACTAAGGTGCATTTTTTGTCGTAATAATATTTAAGACGCCGGTCGACAGAGCTCCGATAGCCTAATGGCTAGACCTTTGACGTCCAAGCGATAGGCCCTGAGTTCGAGTCCCAGCCTGAACGAAAATCTTCAATGTATATTTTTAGTTTCTAATTTGAAAATTCTTTTTTTTTAAATTTTTCTCTTTTGCGAATATTGATTATTTATGTAGGGAGGAAAATTCTGAGTCAGTTTAATTATTCGACCAGTAGATTTCAAAGTGTTTGAATCAATAATTACCAAGGTGCATTTTTTGTTTTTATTTTATTTAAGACTCCGATAGGCAGAGCTCCGATAGCCTAATGGCTAGACAGTTGTTCCTCCAAGCGAGTGGCTTTGAGTTCGAGTCCCATCCTGAACGAAAATCTTCAAAGTATTTATTTCTTTTATAATCTGAAAATTCTTTTTTTTTTTGAAATTCTTTTGCAAATATTGATTATTTATGTAGAGAAGAAAGTTCTGAGTCAAGTCCCAGCCTGAACGAAAATCTTCAATGTATATTTTTAGTTTCTAATTTGAAAATTCTTTTTTTTTTTTATTTTTCTCTTTTGCGAATATTGATTATTTATGTAGGGAGGAAAATTCTGAGTCAGTTTAATTATTCGACCAGTAGATTTCAAAGTGTTTGAATCAATAATTACCAAGGTGCATTTTTTGTTTTTATTATATTTAAGACTCCGATAGACAGAGCTCCGATAGCCTAATGGCTAGACAGTTGTTCTTCCAAGCGAGTGGCTTTGAGTTCGAGTCCCATCCTGAACGAAAATCTTCAAAGTATTTATTTCTTTTATAATCTGATTTTTTTTTTTTTTTTTTTTTGAAATTCTATTGCAAATATTAATTATTTATTTAGAGAGGAAAGTTCTGAGTCAGTTTAATTATTCGACCAGTAGATTTCAAAGTGTTTGAATCAATAATTACCAAGGTGCATTTTTTGTTTTTATTATATTTAAGACTCCCTCGGCAAACCTCCGATAGCCTAATGGCTATACCGTTGAGCTTCCAAGCGAGTGGCTCTGGGGTCGAGTCCCAGCCGGAAAGAATATCTTCAATGTATGTATTTCTTTTCTAATTTGAAAATTCTTTTTTTTTTCAATTTCTTTTGCAAATATTGATTATTTATGTAGGGAGGAAAATTCTGAGTCAGTTTAATTATTCGACCAGTAGATTTCAAAGTGTTTGAATCAATAATTACCAAGGTGCATTTTTTGTTTTTATTTTATTTAAGACTCCGATAGGCAGAGCTCCGATAGCCTAATGGCTAGACAGTTGTTCCTCCAAGCGAGTGGCTTTGAATTCGAGTCCCATCCTGAACGAAAATCTTCAAAGTATTTATTTCTTTTATAATCTGAAAATTCTTTTTTTTTTTGAAATTCTTTTGCAAATATTGATTATTTATGTAGAGAAGAAAGTTCTGAGTCAAGTCCCAGCCTGAACGAAAATCTTCAATGTATATTTTTAGTTTCTAATTTGAAAATTCTTTTTTTTTTTATTTTTCTCTTTTGCGAATATTGATTATTTATGTAGGGAGGAAAATTCTGAGTCAGTTTAATTATTCGACCAGTAGATTTCAAAGTGTTTGAATCAATAATTACCAAGGTGCATTTTTTGTTTTTATTATATTTAAGACTCCGATAGACAGTGCTCCGATAGCCTAATGGCTAGACAGTTGTTCTTCCAAGCGAGTGGCTTTGAGTTCGAGTCCCATCCTGAACGAAAATCTTAAAAGTATTTATTTCTTTTATAATCTGAAAATTCTTTTTTTTTTTTTGAAATCCTTTTGCAAATATTAATTATTTATTTAGAGAGGAAAGTTCTGAGTCAGTTTAATTATTCGACCAGTAGATTTCAAAGTGTTTGAATCAATAATTACCAAGGTGCATTTTTTGTTTTTATTATATTTAAGACTCCGCTCGGCAAACCTCCGATAGCCTAATGGCTATACCGTTGAGCTTCCAAGCGAGTGGCTCTGGGGTCGAGTCCCAGCCGGAAAGAATATCTTCAATGTATGTATTTCTTTTCTAATTTGAAAATTCTTTTTTTTTTCCTCAATTTCTTTTGCAAATATTGATTATTTATGTAGGGAGGAAAATTATGAGTCAGTTTAATTATTCGACCAGTAGATTTCAAAGTGTTTGAATCAATAATTACAAAGGTGCATTTTTTGTTTTTATTATATTTAAGACTCCGATTGACAGCCGTCCGATAGCCTAGTAGGAGAGCGTTGGGCTTCCATGCGAGTGGCCCTGGGTTCGAGTCCCAGCCGGGAAGAAAATCTTCAATGCGAATTTTTTTTTCGAATATTATAATTCTTATTTTATTAATTTTTCTCTTTAGCGAAGTCAGTCAGTCAGTCCGTCCATCAGTCAGTCAGTCCAGTCAGTCCGTCAGTCAGTCAGTCTCAGTCAGTTAGTCATTCAGTCAGTCAGTCAAGCAGTCAGTCATTTAGTCTCACTCAGTCAGTCATTCAGTCAGTCAGTCAGCCCATTTCAGTCAGTCCAGTCACTCACTCAATCACTCAGTCAGTCAGGCAGTCAGTCAGTCAGTCAATCAGCCTCATTCAGTCAGTCCGTCAGTCAGTCAGTCTCATTCTGTCAGTCGGTCAGTCCAGTCCAGTCAGTCATTCAGTCAGTCAGTCAGTCCAGTCAGTCAGTCCGTCAGTCCAGTCAGTCCGTCACTCAGTCAGTTAGTCAGTCAGTCTGTCGGTCTCCTTCAGTCAGTCTGTCAGTCAGTCAGTCGGTCAGTCCAGTCCAGTCAGTCAATTAGGAAGTCAAGCAGTCAACCAGGTATTCAGTCAGTCAGTCAGCCTCAGTCAGTTAGTCATTCAGTCAGTCAGTCAGCCTCAGTCATTCAGTCAGTCAGTCATTCAGTCAGGCAGTCAGTCAGTTAGTCAGTATCAATCATTCAGTCAGTCGGTCAGTATCAGTCAGTCAGTGAGTCAGTTAGTGAGTCATTCAGTCTGTCAGTCAGGCAGTCTCAGTAAGGCAGTAAGACACCGACCGACAGAGCTCTGATAGTTTAATGGCTAGACCGCTGGGCTTCCAAGCGAGTGGCCCTGGGTTCGAGTCCTAGCCGGAAAGAAAATCTTCAATGCATGTTTTTTTTCTAATTTGATAATTCTTTTTTTAAAACTTTTCTCTTTTGCGAAGTCAGTCAGTCAAGCAGTCAGTCTCGGTCAGTCAGTCAGTATCAGTCAGTCAGTGAGTCAGTCAGTCTGTCAGTCAGGCAGTCTCAGTAAGCAGTAAGACTCCGACCGCCAGAGCACCGATAGCCTAATGGCAAGATCGTTGGGCTGCCAAGCGAGTGACCCTGGGTTCGAGTCCCAGCCGGAACGGATATCTTCAATGTATATATTTCTTTTCTAATTTGATTTTTTTTTCAATTTCTTTTGCAAATATTGATTATTAATGTAGGGATTAAAATTCTGAGTCAGTTTAATTATTCGACCAGTAGATTTCAAAGTGTTTGAATCAATAATTACCAAGGTGCATTTTTTGTTTTTATTATATTTAAGACTCCGCTCGACAAAGCTCCGATAGCCTAATGGCTATACCGTTGGACTTCCAAGCGAGTGGCCCTGGGGTCAAGTCCCAGCAGGAAAGAATATGTTCAATGTAGGTATTTCTTTTCTTATTTGAAAATTCTCTTTTTTTTTCAATTTCTTTTGCAAATATTGATTATTTATGTAGGGAGAAAAATTCTGAGTCAGTTTAATTATTCGACCAGCAGATTTCAAAGTGTTTGAATCAATAATTACAAAGTTGCATGTTTTGTTTTTCTTATATTTAAGACTCCGATTGACAGACGTCCGATAGCCTATTAGGAGAGCGTTGGGTTTCCATGCGAGTAGCCCTGGGTTCGAGTCCCAGCCGGGAAGAAAATCTTCCTTGCGTTTTTTTTTTCTTCGAATTTGATAATTATTTTTTTTTTTACTTTTTTTCTCTTTTGCGAAGTCAGTCAGTCAGTCCGTCCATCAGTCAGTCAGTCCAGTCAGTCCGTCCGTCAGTCAGTCTCAGTCAGTTAGTCATTCAGTCAGTCAGTCAGCCGATTTCAGTCAGCCGATTTCAGTCAGTCCAGTCACTCACTCAGTCACTCAGTCAGTCAGGCAGTCAGTCAGTCAGTCAATCAGTCTCATTCAGTCAGTCCGTCAGTCAGTCAGTCTCATTCTGTCAATCGGTCAGTCCAGTCCAGTCAGTCATTCAGTCAATCAGTCAGTCCAGTCAGTCAGTCCGTCAGTCAGTTAGTCCAGTCAGTCCGTCACTCAGTCAGTTAGTCAGTCAGTCTTTCAGTCTCCTTCAGTCAGTCTGTCAGTCAGTCGGTCAGTCCAGTCCAGTCAGTCATTTAGGAAGTCAAGCAGTCAACCAGTCATTCAGTCAGTCAGTCAGACAGTCAGCCTCAGTCAGTCAGTCAGACAATCAGTCTCATTCAGTCAGTCAGTCAGTCTCATTCAGTCAGTCTGTCAGTCGATCAGTCCAGTCCAGTCAGTCAAGCAATCAGTCAGGCAATCATTCAGTCAGTTAGTCAGTCCAGTCAGTCAGGCAGTCAGTCAGTTAGTCAGTATCAGTCATTCAGTCAGTCGGTCAGTATCAGTCAGTCACTGAGTCAGTCAATCAGTTTCACTAAGCAGTAAGACTTCGACCAACAGAGTTCCGATAGCCTAATGGCTATACCGTTGGGCTTCCGAACGAGTGGCCCTGGGATCGAGTCCCAGCCGGAACGAATATCTTCAATGTACATATTTCTTTTCTAATTTGATTTTTTTTTTCAATTTCTTTCGCAAATATTGATTATTAATGTAGGGAGGAAAATTCTGAGTCAGTTTAATTATTCGACCTGTAGATTTCAAAGTGTTTGAATCAATAATTACTAAGGTGCATTTTTTGTTGTAATAATATTTAAGACGCCGGTCGACAGAGCTCCGATAGCCTAATGGCTAGACCTTTGGACGTCCAAGCGATAGGCCCTGAGCTCGAGTCCCAGCCTGAACGAAAATCTTCAATGTATATTTTTAGTTTCTAATTTGAAAATTCTTTTTTTTTTTAATTTTTCTCTTTTGCGAATATTGATTATTTATGTATGGAGGAAAATTCTGAGTCAGTTTAATTATTCGACCAGTAGATTTCAAAGTGTTTGAATCAATAATTACCAAGGTGCATTTTTTGTTTTTATTATATTTAAGACTCCGATAGACAGAGCTCCGATAGCCTAATGGCTAGACAGTTGTTCCTCCAAGCGAGTGGCTTTGAGTTCGAGTCCCATCCTGAACGAAAATCTTCAAAGTATTTATTTCTTTTATAATCTGAAAATTCTTTTTTTTTTTTTTTTTTTGAAATTCTTTTGCAAATATTGATTATTTATGTAGAGAAGAAAGTTCTGAGTCAAGTCCCAGCCTGAACGAAAATCTTCAATGTATATTTTTAGTTTCTAATTTGAAAATTCTTTTTTTTTTTTTTTTCTCTTTTGCGAATATTGATTATTTATGTAGGGAGGAAAATTCTGAGTCAGTTTAATTATTCGACCAGTAGATTTCAAAGTGTTTGAATCAATAATTACCAAGGTGCATTTTTTGTTTTTATTATATTTAAGACTCCGACAGACAGAGCTCCGATAGCCTAATGGCTAGACAGTTGTTCTTCCAAGCGAGTGGCTTTGAGTTCGAGTCCCATCCTGAACGAAAATCTTAAAAGTATTTATTTCTTTTATAATCTGAATTTTTTTTTTTTTTTTTTTTTTTTGAAATTCTTTTGCAAATATTAATTATTTATTTAGAGAGGAAAGTTCTGAGTCAGTTTAATTATTCGACCAGTAGATTTCAAAGTGTTTGAATCAATAATTACCAAGGTGCATTTTTTGTTTTTATTATATTTAAGACTCCGCTCGGCAAACCTCCGATAGCCTAATGGCTATACCGTTGAGCTTCCAAGCGAGTGGCTCTGGGGTCGAGTCCCAGCCGGAAAGAATATCTTCAATGTATGTATTTCTTTTCTAATTTGAAAATTCTTTTTTTTTTTCAATTTCTTTTGCAAATATTGATTATTTATGTAGGGAGGAAAATTATGAGTCCGTTTAATTATTCGACCAGTAGATTTCAAAGTGTTTGAATCAATAATTACAAAGTTGCATGTTTTGTTTTTCTTATATTTAAGACTCCGATTGACAGACGTCCGATAGCCTATTAGGAGAGCGTTGGGCTTCCATGCGAGTGGCCCTGGGTTCGAGTCCCAGCCGGGAAGAAAATCTTCAATGCGTATTTTTTTTTCGAAATTGATAATTCTTTTTTTTTTAATTTTTCTCTTTAGCGAAGTCAGTCAGTCAGTCCGTCCATCAGTCAGTCAGTCCGTCAGTCAGTCAGTCTCAGTCAGTTAGTCATTCAGTCAGTCAGTCATTTAGTCTCACTCAGTCAGTCATTCAGTCAGTCAGTCAGCCCATTTCAGTCAGTCCAGTCACTCACTCAATCACTCAGTCAGTCAGGCAGTCAGTCAGTCAGTCAATCAGCCTCATTCAGTCAGTCCGTCAGTCAGTCAGTCTCATTCTGTCAGTCGGTCAGTCCAGTCCAGTCAGTCATTCAGGCAGTCAGTCAGTCCAGTCAGTCAGTCCGTCAGTCCAGTCAGTCCGTCACTCAGTCAGTTAGTCAGTCACTCTGTCGGTCTCCTTCAGTCAGTCTGTCAGTCAGTCAGTCGGTCAGTCCAGTCCAGTCAGTCAATTAGGAAGTCAAGCAGTCAACCAGTCATTCAGTCAGTCAGTCAGGCAGTCAGCCTCAGTCAGTCAGTCAGACAATCAGTCTCATTCAGTCAGTCAGTCAGTCTCATTCAGTCAGTCTGTCAGTCGATCAGTCCAATCCAGTCAGTCAAGCAATCAGTCAGGCAATCAGTCAGTCAGTTAGTCAGTCCAGTCAGTCAGGCAGTCAGTCAGTTAGTCAGTATCAGTCATTCAGTCAGTCGGTCAGTATCAGTCAGTCACTGAGTCAGTCAATCAGTTTCACTAAGCAGTAAGACTTCGACCAACAGAGTTCCGACAGCCTAATGGCTATACCGTTGGGCTTCCGAACGAGTGGCCCTGGGATCGAGTCCCAGCCGGAACGAATATCTTCAATGTACATATTTCTTTTCTAATTTGATTTTTTTTTCAATTTCTTTCGCAAATATTGATTATTAATGTAGGGAGGAAAATTCTGAGTCAGTTTAATTATTCGACCAGTAGATTTCAAAGTGTTTGAATCAATAATTACCAAGGTGCATTTTTTGTTTTTATTATATTTAAGACTCCGCTCGACAAAGCTCCGATAGCCTAATGGCTAGACCTTTGGACGTCCAAGCGATAGGCCCTGAGTTTGAGTCCCAGCCTGAACGAAAATCTTCAATGTATATTTTTAGTTTCTAATTTGAAAATTCTTTTTTTTTTTAATTTTTCTCTTTTGCGAATATTGATTATTTATGTAGGGAGGAAAATTCTGAGTCAGTTTAATTATTCGACCAGTAGATTTCAAAGTGTTTGAATCAATAATTACCAAGGTGCATTTTTTGTTTTTATTATATTTAAGACTCCGATAGACAGAGCTCCGATAGCCTAATGAATAGACAGTTGTTCCTCCAAGCGAGTGGCTTTGAGTTCGAGTCCCATCCTGAACGAAAATCTTCAAAGTATTTATTTCTTTTATAATCTGAAAATTCTTTTTTTTTTTTTGAAATTCTTTTGCAAATATTAATTATTTATTTAGAGAGGAAAGTTCTGAGTCAGTTTAATTATTCGACCAGTAGATTTCAAAGTGTTTGAATCAATAATTACCAAGGTGCATTTTTTGTTTTTATTATATTTAAGACTCCGCTCGGCCAACCTCCGATAGCCTAATGGCTATACCGTTGAGCTTCCAAGCGAGTGGCTCTGGGGTCGAGTCCCAGCCGGAAAGAATATCTTCAATGTATGTATTTCTTTTCTAATTTGAAAATTCTTTTTTTTTTTTCAATTTCTTTTGCAAATATTGATTATTTATGTAGGGAGGAAAATTATGAGTCAGTTTAATTATTCGACCAGTAGATTTCAAAGTGTTTGAATCAATAATTACAAAGGTGCATTTTTTGTTTTTATTATATTTAAGACTCCGATTGACAGACGTCCGATAGCCTAGTAGGAGAGCGTTGGGCTTCCATTCGAGTGGCCCTGGGTTCGAGTCCCAGCCGGGAAGAAAATCTTCAATGCGTATTTTTTTTTCGAATTTGATAATTCTTTTTTTTTTAATTTTTCTCTTTAGCGAAGTCAGTCAGTCAGTCCGTCCATCAGTCAGTCAGTCCAGTCAGTCCGTCAGTCAGTCAGTCTCAGTCAGTTAGTCATTCAGTCAGTCAGTCAAGCAGTCAGTCATTTAGTCTCACTCAGTCAGTCATTCAGTCAGTCAATCAGCCCATTTCAGTCAGTCCAGTCACTCACTCAATCACTCACTCAGTCAGGCAGTCAGTCAGTCAGTCAATCAGCCTCATTCAGTCAGTCCGTCAGTCAGTCAGTCTCATTCTGTCAGTCGGTCAGTCCAGTCCAGTCAGTCCAGTCCAGTCAGTCATTCAGTCAGTCAGTCAGTCCAGTCAGTCAGTCCATCAGTCCAGTCAGTCCGTCACTCAGTCAGTTAGTCAGTCAGTCTGTCGGTCTCCTTCAGTCAGTCTGTCAGTCAGTCAGTCGGTCAGTCCAGTCCAGTCAGTCAATTAGGAAGTCAAGCAGTCAACCAGGTATTCAGTCAGTCAGTCAACCTCAGTCAGTTAGTCATTCAGTCAGTCAGTCAGCCTCAGTCATTCAATCAGTCAGTCATTCAGTCAGGCAGTCAGTCAGTTAGTCAGTATCAATCATTCAGTCAGTCGGTCAGTATCAGTCAGTCAGTGAGTCAGTTAGTGAGTCATTCAGTCTGTCAGTCAGGCAGTCTCAGTAAGGCAGTAAGACTCCGAACGACAGAGCTCTGATAGTTTAATGGCTAGACCGCTGGGCTTCCAAGCGAGTGGCCCTGGGTTCGAGTCCTAGCCGGAAAGAAAATCTTCAATGCATATTTTTTTTCTAATTTGATAATTCTTCTTTTAAAACTTTTCTCTTTTGCGAAGTCAGTCAGTCAAGCAGTCAGTCTCGGTCAGTCAGTCAGTATCAGTCAGTCAGTGAGTCAGTCAGTCTGTCACTCAGGCAGTCTCAGTAAGCAGTAAGACTCCGACCGACAGAGCACCGATAGCCTAATGGCAAGATCGTTGGGCTTCCAAGCGAGTGGCCCTGGGTTCGAGTCCCAGCCGGAACGGATATCTTCAATGTATATATTTCTTTTCTAATTTGATTTTTTTTTTTCAATTTCTTTTGCAAATATTGATTATTAATGTAGGGAGGAAAATTCTGAGTCAGTTTAATTATTCGACCAGTAGATTTCAAAGTGTTTGAATCAATAATTACCAAGGTGCATTTTTTGTTTTTATTATATTTAAGACTCCGCTCGACAAAGCTCCGATAGCCTAATGGCTATACCGTTGGACTTCCAAGCGAGGGGCCCTAGGGTCGAGTCCCAGCAGGAAAGAATATGTTCAATGTATGTATTTCTTTTCTAATTTGAAAATTCTCTTTTTTTTTCAATTTCTTTTGCAAATATTGATTATTTATATAGGGAGAAAAATTCTGAGTCAGTTTAATTATTCGACCAGTAGATTTCAAAGTGTTTGAATCAATAATTACAAAGTTGCATGTTTTGTTTTTCTTATATTTAAGACTCCGATTGACAGACGTCCGATAGCCTATTAGGAGAGCGTTGGGTTTCCATGCGAGTAGCCCTGGGTTCGAGTCCCAGCCGGGAAGAAAATCTTACTTGCGTTTTTTTTTCTTCGAATTTGATAATTCTTTTTTTTTTTACTTTTTTTCTCTTTTGCGAAGTCAGTCAGTCAGTCCGTCAGTCAGTCAGTCTCAGTCAGTTAGTCATTCAGTCAGTCAGTCAGCCGATTTCAGTCAGCCGATTTCAGTCAGTCCAGTCACTCACTCAGTCAGGCTCAGTCAGTCAGTCAGTCAGTCTCATTCAGTCAGTCCGTCAGTCAGTCAGTCTCATTCTGTCAGTCGGTCAGTCCAGTCCAGTCAGTCATTCAGTCAGTCAGTCAGTCCAGTCAGTCAGTCCGTCAGTCAGTTAGTCCAGTCAGTCCGTCACTCAGTCAGTTAGTCAGTCAGTCTTTCAGTCTCCTTCAGTCAGTCTGTCAGTCAGTCGGTCAGTCCAGTCCAGTCAGTCATTTAGGAAGTCAAGCAGTCAACCAGTCATTCAGTCAGTCAGTCAGGCAGTCAGCCTCAGTCAGTCAGTCAGACAATCAGTCTCATTCAGTCAGACAATCAGTCTCATTCAGTCAGTCAGTCAGTCTCATTCAGTCAGTCTGTCAGTCGATCAGTCCAGTCCAGTCAGTCAAGCAATCAGTCAGGCAATCAGTCAGTCAGTTAGTCAGTCCAGTCAGTCAGGCAGTCAGTCAGTTAGTCAGTATCAGTCATTCAGTCAGTCGGTCAGTATCAGTCAGTCACTGAGTCAGTCAATCAGTTTCACTAAGCAGTAAGACTTCGACCAACAGAGTTCCGATAGCCTAATGGCTATACCGTTGGGCTTCCGAACGAGTGGCCCTGGGATCGAGTCCCAGCCGGAACGAATATCTTCAATGTACATATTTCTTTTCTAATTTGATTTTTTTTTTCAATTTCTTTCGCAAATATTGATTATTAATGTAGGGAGGAAAATTCTGAGTCAGTTTAATTATTCGACCTGTAGATTTCAAAGTGTTTGAATCAATAATTACTAAGGTGCATTTTTTGTTGTAATAATATTTAAGACACCGGTCGACAGAGCTCCGATAGCCTAATGGCTAGACCTTTGGACGTCCAAGCGATAGGCCCTGAGTTCGAGTCCCAGCCTGAACGAAAATCTTCAATGTATATTTTTAGTTTCTAATTTGAAAATTCTTTTTTTTTTTTTAATTTTTCTCTTTTGCGAATATTGATTATTTATGTAGGGAGGAAAATTCTGAGTCAGTTTAATTATTCGACCAGTAGATTTCAAAGTGTTTGAATCAATAATTACCAAGGTGCATTTTTTGTTTTTATTATATTTAAGACTCCGATAGACAGAGCTCCGATAGCCTAATGGCTAGACAGTTGTTCCTCCAAGCGAGTGGCTTTGAGTTCGAGTCCCATCCTGAACGAAAATCTTCAAAGTATTTATTTCTTTTATAATCTGAAAATTTTTTTTTTTTTTTTTTTTGAAATTCTTTTGCAAATATTGATTATTTATGTAGAGAGGAAAGTTCTGAGTCAGTTTAATTATTCGACCAGTAGATTTCAAAGTGTTTGAATCAATAATTACCAGGTGCATTTTTTGTTTTTATTATATTTAAGACTCCGCTCGGCAAACCTCCGATAGCCTAATGGCTATACCGTTGAGCTTCCAAGCGAGTGGCTCTGGGGTCGAGTCCCAACCGGAAAGAATATCTTCAATGTATGTATTTCTTTTCTAATTTGAAAATTCTTTTTTTTTTTTTCAATTTCTTTTGCAAATATTGATTATTTATGTAGAGAGGAAAGTTCTGAGTCAGTTTAATTATTCGACCAGTAGATTTCAAAGTGTTTGAAAAAATAATTACAAAGGTGCATTTTTTGTTTTTATTATATTTAAGACTCCGATGGACAGACGTCCGATAGCCTATTAGGAGAGCGTTGGGCTTCCATGCGAGTGGCCCTGGGTTCGAGTCTCAGCCGGGAAGAAAATCTTCAATGCGTATTTTTTTTTTTTTCGAATTTGATAATTCTTTTTTTAAAACTTTTCTCTTTTGCGAAGTCAGTCAGACAGGCAGTCAGTCTCGGTCAGTCAGTATCAGTCCGTCAGTGAGTCACTCAGGCAGTCTCAGTAAGCAGTAAGACTTCGACCACCAGAGTTCCGACAGCCTAATGGCTATACCGTTGGGCTTCCAAGCGAGCGGCCCTGGGTTCGAGTCCCAGCCTGAACGAAAATCTTCAATGTATATTTTTAGTTTCTAATTTGAAAATTCTTTTTTGTTTTTTAATTTTTCTCTTTTGCGAAGTCAATCAGTCTCAGTCATTCAGCCAGTCAGTCTCGGTCAGTCAGTCAGGCAGTAATACTCTGACCGATAGACGTCCGATAGCCTAATGGCTAGACCGTTGGGTTTCCAAGCGAGTGGCCTTGGGTTCGAGTCCCATCATGAACGAAAATCTTCAATGAATATTTTTCGTTTCTAATTTGAAATTTTTTTTTTCAATTCCTTTTGCAAATATTGATTATTTATGTAGGGAGGAAAATTCTGAGTCAGTTTAATTATTCGACCAGTAGATTTCAAAGTGTTTGAATCAATAATTACAAAGGTGCATTTTTTGTTTTTATTATATTTAAAACTCCGATTGACAGACGTCCGATAGCCTATTAGGAGAGCGTTGGGCTTCCATGCGAGTGGCCCTGGGTTCGAGTCCCAGCCGGGAAGAAAATCTTAAATGTGTATTTTTTTTCGAATTTGATAGTTCTTTTTTTTTTTAATTTTTCTCTTTTGCGAAGTCAGTCAGTCAGTCCGTCAGTCCAGTCAGTCAGTCAGTCATTTAGTCTCAGTCAGTCAGTCAGTCAGTTTTCAGTCAGTCCAGTCACTCACTCAGTCAGTCAGTCAGTCAGTCAATCAGTCTCATTCTGTCAGTCGGTCAGTCAAGTCCAGTAAGTCATTCAGTCAGTCCAGTCTGTCAGTCCGTCAGTCCGTCACTCAGTCAGTTAGTCAGTCAGTCTGTCAGTCTCCTTCAGTCAGTCTGTCAGTCATCAGTCGGTCAGTCCAGTCCAGTCAGTCAATTAGGAAGTCAAGCAGTCAACCAGTCATTCATTCAGTCAGTCAGCCTCAGTCAGTCAGTCAGACAATCAGTCTCATTCAGTCAGTCAGTCCCGTCCAGTTAGTCAAGCAATCAGTCAGGCAGTCAGTCAGTCAGTCAGTTAGTCAGTCCAGTCCAGTCAGTCAGTCAGTCAGGCAGTCAGTCAGTTAGTCAGTATCAGTCATTCAGTCAGTCGGTCAGTATCAGTCAGTCAGTGAGTCAGTTAGTGAGTCATTCAGTCTGTCAGTCAGGCAGTCTCAGTAAGGCCATAAGACTCCGACCGACAGAGCTCCGATAGTTTAATGGCTAGACCGCTGGGCTTCCAAGCGAGTGGCCCTGGGTTCGAGTCCCAGCTGGAAAGAAAATCTTCAATGCATATTTTTTTTTCTAATTTGATAATTCTTTTTTTTAAACTTTTCTCTTTTGCGAAGTCAGTCAGTCGGTCAGTCAGTGAGTCAGTCAGTATCAGACAGTCAGGCAGTCTCAGTAAGCAGTAAGACTTCGACCGACAGGGAGGAAAATTCTGAATCAGTTTAATTATTCGACATGTAGATTTCAAAGTGTTTGAATCAATAATTACTAAGGTGCACTTTTTGTTTTTATTATATTTAAGACGCCAGGCGACAGAGCTCCGATAGCCTAACGGCTAGACCTTTGGGCTTCCAAGTGAGTGGCCCTGGGTTCGAGTCCCAGCCTGAACGAAAATCTGCAATATATAATATTAGTTTTTAATTTGAAAATTCTTTTTTTTTTTTTTAAATTTTTCTCTTTTGCGAAGTCAGTCAGTCTCAGTCATTCAGTCAGTCATTTAGTCTCAGTCAGTCTGTCAGCCCAGTCCAGTCAGTCAATTTAGTCAGTTAGTCATTCAGTCAATCAGTCTCAGTCATTCAGCCAGTCAGTCTCGGTCAGTCAGTCAGGCAGTAATACTCTGACCGATAGAGGTCCGATAGCCTAATGGCTAGACCGTTGGGTTTCCAAGCGAGTGGCCTTGGGTTCGAGTCCCATCATGAACGAAAATCTTCAATGAATATTTTTCGTTTCTAATTTGAATTTTTTTTTTTTTTAAATTTTTCTCTTTTGCAAATATTGATTATTTATGTAGGGAGGAAAATTCTGAGTCGGTTTAATTATTCGACCTGTAGATTTCAAAGTGCTTGAATCAATAATTACAAAGGTGCATTTTTTGTTTTTATTATATTTAAGACTCCGATTGGCAGACGTCCGATTAGCCTATTAGGAGAGCGTTGGGCTTCCATGCGAGTGGCCCTGGGTTCGAGTCCCAGCCGGAAAAAAAACATTCAATGCGTATTTTTTTTTTTTTTTTTCGAATTTGATAATTCTTTTTTTTTTTTTTTTCAATTTTTCTCTTTTGCGAAGTCAGTCAGTCAAGCAGTCAGTCATTTAGTCTCAGTCAGTCAGCCCATTTCAGTCAGTCTGTCAGTCCAGTCAGTCAATTTAGTCATTCAGTCTGTCAGTTAGTCTGTTAAGCAGTCTCAGTCATTCAGCCAGTCAGGCAGTATGACTCTGACCGATAGAGGTCCGATAGCCTAATGGATAGACCGTTTGGATTCCAAGCGAGTGGCCTTGGGTTCGAGTCTCATCCTGAACGAAAATCTTCAATGAATATTTTTCGTTTCTAATTTAAAAAATTCTTTTTTTTTTTTTTTTTAAATTTTTCACTTTTGCGAATATTGATTATTTATGTAGGGAGGAAAATTCTGAGTCGGTTTAATTATTCGACCTGTAGATTTCAAAGTCTTTGAATCAAGAATTACAATGGTGCATTTTTTGTTTTTATTATATTTAAGTCTCCGATTGACAGACATCCGATAGCCTATTAGGAGAGCGTTGGGTTTCCATGCTTGTGGCCCTGGGTTCGAGTCCCAGCCGGAAAGAAAAATCTTCAATACGTATTTTTTTTTTTTTTTTTTTAATTTTTCTCTTTTGCGAAGTCAGTCAGTCAATCATTTAGTCTCAGTCTGTCAGTCCAGTCCAGTCAGTCAATCAGTCTTATTCAATCAGTCAGTCAAGGTCAGGCAGTAAGACTCTGGCCGATAGAGTTCCGATAGCCTAATGGCTAGACCGTTGGGCTTCCAAGCGAGTGGCCCTGGGTTCGAATCCCAGCCGGAACGAATATCTTCAATGTATATATTTCTTTTCTGATTTGAATTTTTTTTTCAATTTCGTTTGCAAATATTGATCATTAATGTAGGGAGGAAAATTATGAGTCAGTTTAATTATTCGACCTGTAGATTTCAAGGTGTTTAAATCAATAATTTTAAAGGTGCTTTTTTGTTTCAATTATAATTAAGACACCGACCGACAGAGATCCGATAGCCTATTGGCGAGAGCGTTGGGCTTCCAAGCGAGTGGCCCTAGGATCGAGTCCCAGCCGGAAAGAAAATCTTCAATGGATATTTTTCTTTCTAATTCGATAATTCTTTTTTTTTTTAACTTTTCTCTTTTGCGAAGTCAGTCAGTCATTCAGTCTCCTTAAGTCAGTCAGTCACTCAATCTCAGGCAGTAAGACTCCGACCGACAGAGTTCCGATAGCCTAATGGCTAGACCGTTGGGCTTCCAAGCGAGTGGCCCTGGGTTCGAGTCCCAGCCGGAAAGAAAATCTTCAATGTATATTTTTAGTTTCTAATTTGAAAATTCTTTTTTTTTTTAATTTTTCTCTTTTGCGAATATTGATTATTTATGTAGGGAGAAAAATTCCGAGTCGGTTTAGTTATTCGACCTGTAGATTTCAAAGTGTTTGAAGCAATAATTACCAAGGTGAATTTTTTTTTAATTATATTTAAGACTCCGATTGACAGAGATCCGATAGCCTATTGGCGAGAGCGTTGGGCTGCCATGCGAGTGGCCCTGGGTTCGAGTTCCAGCCGGAAAGAAAATCTTCAAGGGGTATTTTATTTTCGAATTTGCTAATTCTTTTTTTTTTTTAATTTTTTTCTTTTGCGAAGTCAGTCAGTCAGTCCGTCAGGCAGACAGTAGTGATGTAACGGGCCAATGCAATCAGCCAGACTCGATCCCGCGACCTTCTGGTTTCAGGCCCAGGGCCTTACCGGTTGAGCTTTCCCGGCTTCGTCAGACGTCGTATTAAAAACTCCAAATACAAAAAAGTGCACATTCCATAGTACTGAGTTACGTTTAATTAAATCTGCATCTGGAATGATTAGGTAGAATCGGAGTTTGATACCTCATCCAAGTCGATGTTTCCCGTTGAAGAAAAAAAAATTAAGGACAAAATCTGATAGACAAAAAATAGAAGTTTAAATTTATTTTCTTGAGAGCCGGCTAATAAACGATGCATGAAGCCATTGCACTCAGACGGGATCGAAACGGAGACCTTTCGGTTACACGCCCGGTGCCTTACCGGTTGAGCCATCATGTCTTCATCAGGTGCCGTATTATAAATATACATTTTAGAGCATTGCTTTAATTATAATAAAATCTGTATTTAGAATAATTAAGTAGAATCAGAGTTTAATACCTCATCCAAATTGATGTTTCCCATTGAAGAAAAAAATAAATAAAAAAAACGTGATAGCTAAAACAATAAATTTCTTTACTAGTGAGCCGGCTAATAATTGTTGCAAACGGACAATGCAATCAGCCGGTATCGAACCCGCAACCTACACAGGTTCAGGCCCGGCACCATACCGTTTACGCCATCGCGGCCTTGTCACGCGCCGGATAAAAAATTCGCACAAAAAATGCACCTTACTTGTCACTGTTTTAATTTTAATATAAATCCGCATTAAAAATAATCAGTTGGAACCAGAGTTTAATACCTCATACAAATCGATGTTTCCGTTTGAAGAAAAAAAATTTCATGGTTAAATAAATAAAAATTTCAATTTCTTTTCAAATGAGCCGGCTAATAAAAGATGTAAGAAGCCAATGCACTCTGGCGGGATCGAACCCGAGACCTTTCGATTACGCGCCCGGCGCCTTACCGGTTAACCCGTTCCCGCTTCGTCAGGAACCGTATTAAAACTTATTCATAAAAAAAATGGTTACGTGTTGGGGGGGGGGGGGGTTACATTTTTGTTTACTTGTTGTAAATGTGTATTTTATTAACTTCTGCACAACTACTTTTACGATTACTCTTCATCGCAAATTAGGAAGAAGTGTGCCGCCATACTGTTAGGAACTGAAGTGAAGAGAATTCCCAGTGAATGTAATAATTGTGATGCACGATAAATCATCAGAACACTGTAAAGTTAAATTGAATTTAGTCGGGGTTTGAAAAAGGTGCTGTATTGCATAGATACTTTGGCTCTGTAGTTTTCTTGTAGTTTTTGTGATATAAGTGTTTCTTTATGAAGATAAGGTGATCTTATTGGATTCTAGCGCCCTACATTGATTAATGCAATTCTGACAAAGTAATTAATAGTTGGAATTTGAGTCTGTATTCATCAATACGAAAACATGAAATTTTACGTAAAAAGCGTTTGAAGTTCAACTCTAAAAATTTGCTTTAAGAAAAGTAAGTTTGCTGTGCTCTCCAGTGAATAATATTAGGACAAAAAAATCTGTCATTATTTTCCAAAGAAGATGAAGTACTTTAAAGGCCTAGAAGCGAAAAAAAAATACAAATCTTGTATTGTAGCACTCTTCTTCGAAGCTTCCCTGAGTGATATTCCTGTTTTGTCTTTGAATCAGGGGGATTGCGTTACTTAAACCTCAACAATTTTTTTTTTCTCGACGAAAAAAATAAGCGTTTTTGCAGGTAAATGAAATATAATTCAGGAAATCTTATGAAACAAACTAGAACTAAATCTTAATTATTTATAAACAAAAAACATATTAATTGTGTAATGGCTCAAATGAGTATCAGACGCATTTGATACCACTGAAGTAGAAAAATGCGAATTAGTATAAACACAAAACTTTCTTTTTTTTAACGAATAGACGAATATTATGCAGTTATTAATATTAATTAGTTGAGAAATTTTGGAAAAAGGATTCATTCAAAATTATTTCTGTTTTATAGCAAACATTCATCCGCAGAAAAAATACTGCCTCCATCTATGTCTTACAAATGGATTACAATTTATCTCGACAGTCTTCAAGATAACATAAAAGACTTGTGCGTTACTTACCTTTTACTCATCAGGGGATGAGGGAAAGCAATCGTCCTTTCCCTCGTCCCAGGGCTTCTGCTCCGCTAGATTTTATTTCAAAAGAAAATACATACTAATCACATATTTAAGCAGAAAACAGTAATACAATAAATTCCTTTGACCTTGGTCCCTATTTTAAGTATTACAATTTTTGATTTCTCGACACCAAATTCATGAACTTATTTTAAAACAGCAGTTCCTTTTCATACACAGTAGCTTTTGCGCTCAGCGATTACTCTAAGCTAACAGGAAGACGCTTGAAATGACATCAGTGAATATTTCATAATCAGTCTGAAGGGCCTTTGCAGAACATGGATACAAGTTTTGTGGGGCTCTTTGGATGTTTTCTTTCCATCAGCAAAAATAAAAGAAACGGCGGGTGTGCCTCGGCACAAGATGTTTCAAACCACGACTAAGCGATCACTGCTGGTCCTCATAGTTGAATGTCAATCTTTCGACGGACCAGAGGCAGGGATGTTACATGCAACTGGTTACAGTGCAGCCGAAAAACGTTTTCAGGGTGGAACTCTTTCATCATCATCAGACACTAAAGAAGAAAACAAACCATTAATACGAGGAAAAACAAAAGTTATCTTTGAATAGTATTTTAAGCATGCATTATACACCTAGTAGAATTTTTTAATAGTAGTCGTCTTCCTTACCACGGTGGCAGACTATTTTTTAGCGCTCTGCGACGCAGCTTAAAAACTCGAAAAGGGTCTGTAAGATAAACCGACATTAGATCAATCAAATGAATTAAATTTAGTATTTTTCCCGTCTTTCAACTCAAATATAAATGAGGTCTTCCAACAACAAGCATCAAGTTACATGAGCTACACTAAACATCAATAGGAAAATCGGAACTTTGTAAGCAGCTGGATATCTCAACAAACTTCCTGGTAAAGTCATCTAGATTTGGTTGCGAGTTCTGCAGTAAGGCCAAGTATCTTGATCAGGAGTAACATAACTAATTTTAAAAAGACATATGGATGAACACCCGCTTCTTAAAGACTGCTTAAATTTCTCCGCTGATAATAGTAACTAACTAGGCGTGTGAGTGCGTGTAGGCGTGTGTGTATGTGTGCAGTCATATATGTATGTGTATAAACGTGTTTAGGCATGTGTGTTTGTAGTGTGTGTACTGGCGTGTATGTGTGCAGGCGTGTGTGCGAGTGTGTGAAGATGTGTGGTGAGCAGGCGTGCGTGTATGCAGATGTGTTTGCGCATTTGTGATGATGTTTGTGTGTGTGTGTGACGAGCAGGCGTGCATGTATGCAGGCATGTGTGCGCATTTGTGTAGGTGTTTGTATGTGTGAAGATGTGTTTGTGTAGACGTGTGTTGGCGTGCCTGACATTTAACGTTTCGTTTTTTTAATGAACTTTTAAACAAAACCGGGAATTAAACAAGACAAGACAAGAAAAAAGAGAAAGATAAATCACCAAAAAATTAAAATTAACCCATAAAACGTAAAATAATCCACAATTTAAGAAAAAATGTAATTAAATAAAAAGTGAAAAGCTAGATTAAAATAGCCCGCAAGCTGTGAAACATTTAAAGAAACCTTCATGAAAATAAGATAAATAAATACCTTGGTGCTGAACAGTAAAGAAAGACAGAACAACGTAAGTAGTAGCACAAACTTGCAAATAACAGCAGACACGTGTTTCGGCGTTATAGGGAACGCCTTTTTCATTGCAAAAAATAATGAGCTTATGGATGAAAATACATCCGAAAAAAGCTTTTTTCGGATGTCTTTTCATTTTCTTCAGGCGTTCCCTCTAACGCCGAAACACGTGTCTGCTGTTATTTGCAAATTTGTGCTTCTGCTTACGTTGTTTTGTCTTTCTTTACTTCATGAAAGTGTTGAATAATCTGTCAAATAAAGAAATTATAATAGAATTTATTGTGAAGTTGTAAAATACTCGAAAACAATATAATTTAAAACATAGTATTTTATTATCCAAGAAGTTTTCTTTGCAACAGAGAGGATGCAAGGATTGCAATAACCGCCCAATTCTCGCAAAATGAACATAGAACCTTAATGGTCAGAAAATAACTTGACGTAAAATTAGGCTAGCCATTATTGTTCCTTAAAAACACAAAACAGCGTTGTTTCAATTGAAAATTTTCTGATTTGAAGTTCTCAATTCTAAAAATACAGACAAAGTAATGATATCAATGCAAAAAGATGTGATATCTCATCAAAAACAACCCTGTTGTAAAAAATTCCCCGCCAAGAAAACCTTTAACTTTTCCATACAAAAAAGAAAACCTGCATCCTAAACCCAAAAACTCTCAGCCATAAAAAGTTATGATATCTAGTTTGCTCGCCAAGTATCTGCCAAACTATCATCCTCCCTCTTGTCCTCTTTCATCACAGCTACTTCCATTAGAACCTCCTCCCACCTTCAACTCCTCAGAAATATGGATAGATTTTTCAAATTGTTTATCTTGTTTGGCGGGAAGCTTTTTACTCACCAAGCAACCACTTCACTTTGAAAGGCTTCCCGACAAACAAGATAAACAATTTAAAAGATCTATCCATATTTCTGAGGTGGGAAGAGGTTCTAATGGAAGTAGCTGAGATGAAAGAGGAGAAGAGGGAGGATGATAGACTGGCAGATATGTGACGGGCAAACTAGATATCATAAATTTTTAAGGCTGAGGGTTTTGGGGTTTAGGATGCAGGTTTTCTTTTTTGTGCGGAAAAGTTAAAGGTTTTCTTGGCGGGGAAATTTTTACAATAGGGTTGTTTTTCATGATATATATATATATATATATATATATATATATATATATATATATATATATATATATATATATATATATATATATATATATATATATATATATATATATATATATACAGGGGTCATAGCGTATTCTGACGGTCAAAAAGTAGGAAAAGTAGGATATTTTTGCAAGAAATTAGGAAAAGTCGGACACTTTTACCAAAAAGTAGGAAAATGTAGGACCAGTATTTTAATGCAAAAATAGGAAATTTTCAAAACAATTAAAAAGTAATTGAACAATATTTTTCATGAAAAAACTTCCTTTCATATTTTTAACTTGCCAGTACATATCTTACATGCAAAATATATAAATAAATGAACAAACAAACAAAGTACAAACATAATTATACTTAACTGGAATATGATATACACTTTTTTTTAGGTCAACTCAACTTCTTATTCGAGTTATTAAAACTTACATTTCTTTGAAGTTTCCCCCCCCCCCCCCCCAAACTATCATTTGTAAGCATGAAATCAAAAAATGTGTACAATACTGATGTAGAAGCAATATTAGATTGTTGACTGCAAAAACTTCAAATTATAAGTAAAACTTACAACTTTTTAGAGCTGTTGGTGCATAAAGCTTTGTTATTTTAATGTTACGATTTTTTAAAATTCTAATAAAACATCATTCATAAGCATGGAATCAAAAGACATGTACAATACGTATGTCGAAGCAATATTAGATTGCTGACCCCCGAAACTTGTAACGTTTTAGAGCTGTTAGTACACAAGGCTTTGCTATTTTAATTTCTTATTTTTAAAGGCTACATCCTTAGTTGACTGCCTTATCCTAGAGCTCAGTTACGTTTCCTCTAAAATTATTCTTTTAAATGAAAATTGTATTAATTTTAAATTGTAAATTTCCTTTTTTAAATACTAATATGTAATTTTAACTAAATACTTCTAAAATGCTTAAAAGCATGCAAGTAATTTATTTAAAAAAAAGAAGAAGAGGAAGAAATATAATAGTTTGCCCACTGTAATAGGAAATTTGAGTTTGTTTCAAAACAGTTTACATATTACCGGTAGAATTTGATATGAAAAACATTATTATCCAGCATCGCAGGTTGTCAGGCAGTATCTTGAACATAATACGAACAAATATGCAAAGTTATATCACTGAGCAAGAACAAATAAGATATGGGTGCCCCCCTGCAAAATTAAGGGCGCACCACCCTAAATATCACAAAAAAACCTACATAGGAAGCCCCCCCCCCCAAAAAAAACCCCTTAAAACATATCCCCTCCCCCCCAAAAAAAATTCAAATTCACAATCTGCGCCATGACCCCTCTAGGTGGACACCCCGGGTTAAGAATAAATACTTGAACCATATGCTATTCTATTTCTCAGAACCCACTCCACCCCCCTTTTTTTTGAGACTTTGTGCAATACACTAGTAGCAACCAGGGCTGCGGAGTCGGAAGGAAAATGGCTGACTCCGACCCTGACTCCGACTCCCGGATTTTGAAACGCCCGACTCCAACTCCGACTCCGGATTTTTTTAAAATTGTATTTTTTCAAATCCCTCTCGCCCTTCAGGGGAAGGGGGAAAACCTCTAAACAGAGATTGAAGTATTAATTCCTTTTTATGAAAATTTCGCATTTTGTTTTTTATTGTAAACCCAAGACGCATACAACGTCAGAAATTCAATTTAAAAATCAAATTTTCCAATAGTTACGAGTTAAAAAGTGAGATGACTTAAAAATCCCTTTTAAAAAATTTGAAAAGGATTATCTGTAATTTGCTCCCCTTTAATGTTTAACAAATAGACATTGATCAAATCGTGTGCTTTTAATTTTTGAAGGGAAAACAAAAACCTTTTTTTCTAAATCCAAGTTCTTGAGAGGGGGTTTTTTGCCTAGGGTGACACCCATCTGATAGATGGTAACCAAAGTTAATTTCAGAGTTTATAAAAAAATATAAATACTTTAATTCTGAAAATTTTCGCGAATATATTTTAAATTATATTTCATCAATAAAATTGCAACGAAAATAGGGCGCATATACATCAGAAGCTAATTTTACACAAAATGCGGCGGTATACAAATTTGTACGAATAGCTTTTACTATACCTATGTTTCTCATTCGCAAAATATTTAATTTAAATTTTATTTGCTGCTTTAGAGTTAACCTTAATATGAAGATTTTAAGATTAACTGCAATTATTGAGTGTTGTAATCAAGAAATCATTTACACTTATTTTGTTCCATACTTTTTAGTGAGAACCAAGCTTAGAAATAGTCTTAATAAAGAAAAAACCATTAGATTATTTCGTCGGATCTTTTGGATTCGTGCTTTCGCGCCAGAACTTTTTTGAATTTGCCGTTCACCCTTAAACGTTTCAACATTAGCTACGGGCCTCAACTTACTAATTTGTTACGTTTCTTTTACTATTTTACAACTGAGATCGAACAAAACACTATATTTCTATTTTTATTTGTAAGTGATTACTTGAAAATGTTAGGCAACAAAACCGTTTGCTGACAGTTGCTATTAGCTAAGTTAAAAAGTAAGCAAACTAGGGGACGGCTACAGAAAGTTCTCTAAGCACTCAAGCTAGCTGACTGCCATAATGGCAGTTATTTTCTCATTAGTATCTTTTCATACATGTAATCGAACCAATTGGAAGTCAGTTTTTAAAAAATGCAAGGAGAGTCAGCGAAAGGGAAAGAAAAAAAGAAGCCCGGAGTCGGAGTCGGCATGTTTTCTAACAACTCCGACTCCGACTCCTTTACCTAAAAATCAGTCCGACTCCGACTCTTCGACTCCGACTCCGACTCCACAGCCCTGGTAGCAACATTAAATCAAATATACAGTTTTTGCTGCACCACTTCTAGAAAAGTTTTTTTTAAGTCAACAAGAATTGAGTCAACAAGTAATGTCGGTTTACATGCACGGAAACCCGTACGTTGCATCCAAGTTCAAACACGCCATCGCTAAGAGAGATTACGGCAGGTGAAAGGAACATGTTGGTGGACCGTCAAAACTGGTCTAGAGTGATGTTCTCTGACGAATCTGGTTTCAGTGTGACAAGTGATTCTGGTCAGTAACTACTGTGGAGAGAGCGTGGAACACGTTATGCGCAAATATTTTCTTGTGAACGGTACCGGTACGGCCCAGGCGTGATGGTCTGGGCAGGCATAAAGCACAATGGCAGAACACCGCTTCACATTTTTGAACAAGGAAGCGTTACATTGCAAAGGTATTGCAGAAAAGTTACACTGGATCACGTTTGTCTTTTCAGAGGGGTTGTAGATCCAGGCTTTCCCTTTATGGACGACAATGCACTGCCAAACAGGAGCATTGAAGTATCAGACACACTGCAAAGTGAAAACATTCTCCGTATCATGTCGCCTGCTCACTCTTCCGATTTAAATCCAACGGAACATGCCTGGGATGCTCTTGGCAGACGTGTTGCGCAAAGAACAACCCCTCCCAGAACAGTACACGTACTCAAATCCGCCTCGAGAGAGGAGTGAGAAAATATCCCCAACCACTCCTCGGTAGTTTAGTGTGGAGTATGGGAAACATATGCAAAATGTGCACTAGTGACCGTGGTAATCACACATCATACTAAGGACTCCATGTCTCCATTATTCTCATTTAGATCAATTTGTTGTGTTTGTTTAAAAATCATCAAAGTAGGATTTTATTTTATTTTTTAGTTTTTACTTCATCGATGCAATTTTATTTGTTTTATTTTGTATTTATAATGAAAGCACATCCTCCCTACTATGTACTTAGTTCTGTTTTTTAATCATTGTCTATTCTTAACTATTCCAAAAAAGGTAATTGTTCCTCAGTCGAGCAATGTATTCCGAGTATATAATAGCTTGCAACCTTACAGGGTTACAAGCTATAAGGCACCACTTTATTGTTCAACAGATGAAGCTGTGGCTCTCGGGTCTTTTTGGAAAGAAAGAATTTATCTAGTAGTTCACCTGAATCCACTAGCTTCAAAAGAACAAAGAGCCGATAAAAGAGGCGACTAGGCTTTTTTTATAACTTGACAAATGCAAGGAAACCACTTATAAGTGGCCCATAATACGAATAGCGAGGGTTCACACTTAAAAACCATAATCTTTGGAGAGTATAGAATGACTCTCATAAGCTAAAGCTTGACCTCGAGTTCGGATTTTGTAAAATCAACATGAAGAAAATAATTGACGGAGTTATGGATCTTGTCATGAATATATGCAAATCTATTGAATCATACAGAAAAATCTCAGCAGCATCTTGCTTCTTCTTCATACAAAAGGGATGCTAAACTACAAAGCAGCATTGCCAAACAAGTAATCGAAAAAGTTTAAGAGAATTACGATGCCAAACGACGTTGAACTTATACAGGGTGTTCCATTTTAACCTGCAAAACCTCTATTTTCAAAACCGTTAGTCCTAGATGCATACTTCAAATTGCATAAATGTTCAAAATCAGTTGCAGAGTTAATATATTGAAAGTTTGAAGCGAAAAGAAAAACGAGTCAAAAAATACAAAATTTAACTTATTATACTGGCCCTAGGTACCCTAACTTATGTTTTAGGAAGTAATCTCTATTAAAAGATATTTCTAACACAAAAAATTTGACATTTGCGCGACCAAAACTCAAAGAGTTATTTGAATTCAAAGTTTTAAGGGACCAATTAGAAGATGAGATGGGAACTTATCGCCGTTTCATAAGAATGACAGGTTGTTGAAGTAAAAACATCAAAGTATTTATATTTTAAAAATAAGTAAAAAAAGTGAATGTGCCGCAGTGTGCTGTGCGAATAGTTCACAAAAAGCATTTTGTTTCTTTAAATTTCAAAATTAAAAACCCAAGATAAAAAATCAATTTTATTGACGATTTGCTTTAAATCCGAAGCTAAAACTCGACTGTGCGAAAGCCATAAGCATTGTTATGTAAATTCTCGGTACTATTTTTATAGTTATGGATTAATTTAGTTTGATGAAATATATGCTTTTTTTTATATATATAAATGCAACTGTTCCTTTTTGAAATCAGTTGATAAATTAATTGCAAAGATCCAAAAATGTAATGCTGCCAAAAATAGGTCTAATTCACTTTATTGGAAATTCAAGTATATAGTATTAGCACATAAAAATAAACAGTTACACTAATACTACTAAGAGCATTAATAGCGTAAAGTAATACTAGTTTCATAATTAATTAGCAAGTTAATTAATCACGCAAATAACCGAATAATAATAATATATATATAATATTTCACCAACTGAACTGTTTCCGATTTCTTAATGTTTTGTTGGTTTGTTTATTTTTTTTAATATATGACACTAATTATTCTAATGTCAATTTGGGACAAAAACGAATGCATTACGCTAACATAAAAATGAAGCTGAGAGGAAGCGAAAACACATCTAGTGTGGTAATATTTCTCCGATTTTTGATTAAAAAAAAGGCGGACAGTTCGGCCTGGTATATGTAGGGGCTCTAACGATGACAGTTTTAAGATTAAAAATGTTTCAAGACAAATTACTTATTTAAGGTATAACTTATGACTAATTTTATTTTTTTATTTTAATATAAGCAAAAGTTGATTTGAAGACTAATAAGCAATATTGTTCAAAAAATCAATTGTTTCTGTTAAACTTACAGAAACTAAACTTATTTCAAGTTTTAGCATTGATAAATCTTATTTACAGGTTCAGTTTTTACCCTTTAAGTACATATACATATATTTAGGAACAATTAAAAAATCTTGTAAAATTATAATATGTAACCATAACGATACCTAAGTTAAACGTTGCTTTGGTTTTTAATAGTATTTTTCTCATAGTTTGAACAGAAGTTTAAAGCCAAAAAACATATTTTAAACATTTTTTGAAAAATCCCACATTTAAGGGAAAATACTACTGCTGAAAAAAATAATTTTAAAAGGCAAACGAGGCTGCTTGGATCCCCATAGGAATGAAGTGTGTTACTCTTGCTCTCTCACTACTTTCAGCAGCGAGATCACGCTCGATGCACGCAATGAGTGGAATGAATTGATTAACGGGATAAGATTTTATAGCCGATACAATTCTGAGAAGGAATAGTCACTTGTTTGTGATGGAATCAAAAATTAAGATCAATAAAAAAGATAGGGAAAACTATAAGCAGCAATAAATAAATAAATGAATAAAAAAGCTGGCATTCAGAGTTCAGAATAGGGACTTTTAATTTAAACATTTCTTCAACCAAGGCTTTACTCTATTCGTTCTAAAAAAACATAACAGTATAGTTCGATATTAAAAGTGTTTATTGATAATTTATAGTTCGATATAATAAGACGTGCATCGAATAAAGCCTTGCTTTAACAGAGGATTTATATCGTAGTGCTGCCATCTATGTTCATAAGAAAAAGCTAGAAACGTACCCTGCGCCTTATTAATGGTTTAAAAGGAAAAAATGTTTTATTCGAAAAACTCGAACCTATAATCCTTCATTACGAGGTACGATGGTTACAAAATAAAAGATCTATATGTAACTATAGAAATTTGGAAACTTTAGAGATGAAAAGAAGTAGATGTGGAATCTAAAAATCTAAAATAATGCGTCGAAGATCCAGCGAAGACACCATGTTCTGCAGTGCTGCCATCTATGTTTATAAAAAGAAACTGAAAAATAGTGGTATTTCTTTGCAGGCTGCGATCTGCCGTATGCAGGTAAACGGCAGTATCTGCATAGGATTTAACTTATCTACTCAATTTTCTAACTTCATTAATTTCCGACAGATGCAGTAACCTATTTTTTAAATAAAGTTAATGGATTTTTTTTATCCCATAATAGATGTAGCATTTTTCCATCAGCAACGGACTCATCAAACTAACGTAATCGTAACGTAGAATTCAACCCCTAAAACCAGGAAGAGAATGCATCGTATAATGATGCAAAATACACATTGTTATTTAGTTGAATAATTAGCATTACAATGTCATATTTCTTGCTTCTATTCGCAATAGGGTCAATTCATAGAGGTTCGACGGATGGGTGCGCTCGACCATTTTTAATTTTTTTGAAACTTATATTCCTAAAAGCTGCATATGAAAGACGTTTAAACCACTTTTATTTTTTCTCTAAACTGGAGCTTTGATTTTTTTTTTAGAGGTCATCAAATGTGATTTTCATGGTCAAAAGTTGAACTTTTAGACCTTTGCATTTGGCCGAAATCTACTTGAATTACATTTATGACAGTTAATTTAACGCTTTGACGTTAAAGTGCATAAAATGATAGTTTTACATGCTAAGTAACGTAGCTCTAACTTAATAATTAAAATAATGGCAACAGGTTAAAGATCAAGGTCAAATGTAAAAATTTTACTCATTTCAAAATGGAATAGCTCGCGTAGGGGACGGAAACACAAAATGAAATACGGCGATAACTAATCACTAGAACCATGGTAATACGAATATGTAACAGTTGCTGTGTGTTCGTGTACAATTTATAGATTACAGTTCCTCAAAAATCTGAAAAATGAGAAAAATAATGCTTTTAGACCCGTGTAAACCAAAAATGGATGGAATTAAAAATAAAATTTTCTTGGCCAATTGAATATTCTATTCCAGTCCTATACATGTGCAGCGCCTCTTGTAGAAGTTGGTTTGCAGCGCCAGCAGAGTACAACTCAACTCGACTCGCCAATGTTGACGTTTTATAAAGCCTGCACGCGGCAGTCGGCAGCTAGTCATTTTTCTCTTGACTTGTCATGCTGTAGTTTTACTTTTGAATGTCTTTTACTTGTTTTTAGTTCTTTACAATGCTCGTACTTGTTTAGTGTTTTTAAGATATTAAATTGGTTCTTGTTAAACGAATGCTATGTGCTCCTTTTTCCGACTCTGCACATGTTATATATATTGTTTTATGTACCTGGTTTGTAAAAAAGATACAAATCTTTGAAATTGAGCAATTTTGCTAGTTAATTTACGCACGAAAAGAGAAATATAAAAAGTGTGTAAATTTCGTTGCACCTTTTTAAATTACGTATATAGTGCTCTATATTATAGCATACTGCGTGCAAAAACATGTCGTTAGTATAAAAATAATTATTTTAATTTGATAGCTTAGAAATATTTGGACATACTTGGACATTTGGATACTTTATTGATTGCTTAAGTAGTTTATAGACTGTAATGATAATCTACACAACCAAATTTTTAATACATACAAACATACTCGCTGTATATTAACTTGTGTAACTTGCTTAACACATGCAAAAACAATATCTACATAGATGAAAGGGGGGGAGAACGTTTTTCATTTCTTGCTTCAATGTAGGTTTAAAAAAATAAACTCATATAGTAGTACTATAGTTCTGGTGGTGACACAGAAAAGGCGTACTGAAATACTTGACTCAAACGCATAACAAAAAAAGAAAGAACTTTGTTAATTTATGTAATCACGAAACGGATGTCAACTTGTGAGCTGAGTGGCATTTCTCTGCATTATCACATGGTAATAGACAATTTAATGGACTCAGAGGAAAAATCATTGATACTAATAAGAATAGCTTGCAAAAAACTACTAGAAGTCAAATTTTAATTTTTGCAGAAATGTATACATTCTGCATTTTTGCTCCTAATCATTCCATGTATCCTTGTGAGCACTCAGTACATTAAACTAACTAAAAAAATACTGCAAGAAAGGTTTGACATTGTAAATAAAATTCCCAATACAACATTTATTCGCTACTTTATGCCACCCTACTTAAATATTATCACAATAAAATAATTGTCTCTTAGCAGTAGGTATGAAGAATAGTGTGTTACTAAAAAGACTATCAAAAAAGTGCCCATTATTGTCAAAAACCTTATTACATAGCCTGTGTTGATTACTAAATTTAGAACCTCTATCATTGTCTTGGTCCTGGTACATTTTCAAAGTATCAAATTATGAATGTGCCTTTGTAAAGCATTCCAAAACGCCATATACTTGAGTCACCATTAGAACTATAGAACTATTAGATGAGTTTAATTTTCATACGTTATTAAATTAAAATTATTTTTATACTTACAATATGTTTTTTCAATGTAATATATTGCATATAGCACAATATACGTAATTAAAGAAGGTGCAATGAAGTTTTCACACTTTTCGTTTCTGTTTTAGTTTGTAAACTAACTAGCAAAATTGCACAATATTTCAAAAACCGGTATCTTTTTTACAAACCAAATACACAAAACAATATATATAACATGTATAGTACTTGAATGGAATACTCAATTGAGCAAGAAATTTTATTTTTAATTCCATTCTCTTTTGGTTTACAGGGGTCTAAAAAATGTCATTTTCCCCATTTTTGAGGGGTTATAATTTATAAAGGGGAAATGCTCACAGTCACTTTTCCAGAATTCACTTGTGCCTTTTGCAGAAAGCTCAATGCAACATCAGACACATTTCGACAGTTATTTATCCATGTGATTAATTTAAGTTTTCACTCAGTTGATTCAATCTTGCAGAACTAAATAAAACTTGTAATTTTGAATGCTATCTTCACAACAGTACTTCATAATGAAAACACTGTATTCTTATCTTTTAATTTAGGAATGCATGTCTCAAGACTATCCAATTCAAATCCACTCTTTTAAAGTGCATCTCAGCGTTGTTGGCACTCAGCGGTGCTTAATCGTGGCCCCCGAGAACTTAGGGGGCCAGCCGGCTTCGCTTCTCCCTACTGTATGAGTCATCAAATGTAGTTGGAGCACAGGAGCAGCGTAGAGCTTCTTGTTCGCTTCAGCGGGATCGAGCTTCAAGCGTGCGTGGTGAGCAACAATGTGTTCCAAGGCATTTTTCGTTTATTAAAGACATAAAACCATTATCAACAGTACCATGCAGACTTATGGAATGAAAGTCAAAGTTCATAACATATAAAAGGTAAGCTTATTTATGTTTGTATTTATAAGTTATTTCTTAAAACTAATATATCCTTGTTAGTGTTAGGTCTATATATGTGTTCGTTCTTCTGCAACGCTATTTGAAAAAAAAATTATATTTAATTTTATCTCAAAAATATTTTGAAGAATATATCATTTTTTAAAAGAGAAGTTAAAATGTTCCTAGTTCATTGGAGTTATTTATGATTTTGTAGCTTTATCAATGTGAAGATACTTATAATTTTTCTTTTACTACTACTGATTTGTAATTTTTCAGTTCATGAAAATAATCATTCTGTACATAGATTTCATTTCATCAACTAAACGGAAAAAATGTTGTGAAGATGAAGCATCTTAATTAATCCTTTTCATGGCAGAAAAACTCTTGTTTTTCGTTTTGTAAATTGTACCAATGTACTGCACTTGCTGTGTCGTATCTTATTAAAATAGATATTTTTCGTAAATTATACCACCGTACTTTAACTTGCCGTGTCGTATCATTAAGATAGATATTTTTCTCAGAGGAAGTAAAAAGTAATGAATTTAAGGATAAAGAAAACATTGGAATTGTGTTTTATTATAGATTTGTATCTGCCAAGAAGTCCTAATAACTTATATTTTGTTGTTCTGATTTTTGTGTAAACTTGATTATGTTTCTATGCTAATAAAATTAATTTGTAACTTTTTGCTGCTTTCGTTTGCGGTGTTAATTTTAATGACGTATTAAAGCGGTGGCATTCTGTATGTTATTGTTACTCTATTTGCCTTTGAAATTAGCATTAAACACACCAACGTTCATGATAATTTTGAATACTTATTTTAATAATGACAGCTTTTCTTTCTCTCCTTTTTCTTGTCACAATAAATTATGCTTTAGCACTTAGCTATTTAATATTGAATTGCTTATTAAGTATTAAATGTTTCCTCATAAATCATTTTTCCCTATTTCTTTTATAGTTTTATTAAGTCTCCACAATTATTTCCTATAATTAGGAGCTGTCACACAGTCGGAAAAGTTTATTTTTAATTATTATCAACATACTGGGTTCGGTTTTGTGCTGAACCTCGTACATGCAAAACTTTTTCTACAAAATTGAAAACAGAAAAAGCAGTTTTGATAATAGTGAAACTGTACCAAATTTTTCGAACTTAAAGCTGGATTTTTTCCTTTCATTTGCCATATACTTGTTCAGTTCCTGCTTGTCTAGGAAATTATGATGAACAAAACAAAGTTCATGTTTTTAGTTTCCCTTCAGACAAAGCTCTCAGGGAAAAATGGTTGCACGTCATACCAAGAGAGGATTTCATCATCACAAAAAATTCGAAGGTACGTACAAATATTTTCCATATATGAATTGTATTCATGCAAGTGCTATAAATGAATGATCAATGGTTTTACTATCAGACCTCTGTATATCGAAGGAGCAACTAGCGAGGGGTAGGGGGTGGATTTCAATATGTAGAAACAAGCTTAATTTTATCATAATTACTAATGTTTGCATTTATTGATTCTCCTAAAAACTTTATTAGAAACTTTTTTAAAAATTAAGTCCAAGACGTAATGTTTGAAGCACCTAGAATTTCATATTTTGCTAACTTGGAAATTTTCAATTGCTCAATCAAATGCATAAAAAAATATTTCACAGGTTGATTCTGAGCATGTAATTTTTTCCCTTGCAAGTGTTACGTACAAATAAATACTTCATGTAAAATTTTGTTTTGCTTAGTTCATGTTTGTATTTTAGGTCTGTGAAAAACATTTCAAGGATGGCGAGGTGCTTACTCGGGCAACTTTTTATGTAGAAAAGACGGGTGAAACATTATCAGCCCCATTAAAAAGGCCCAAGTTGAAAGAAAATGCTGTGCCGAGCATTTTTCCTGGCAGCCCTATGTACCTTTCTTCACAGTCTACAACTATTCGTGAAAGTCCAGAGAAGAAAAGAAAACGGTTTGAAAAGCAACAAGTATTGCTTGCTTTGGCTGAAAGTTTGAATACGAAAAGCGAGCATGATAAAAAGAACACATTTGAAAACTTTCATGAACTGAAAAATCTTCTAAAGGTACATAGTATTTCTAATATCTGGTCTGTTATTGTTAAAAATGACACTTTATTATTTATTGATATTACTTTGCTAGATGATGTTCCTCAATTTAAATACTCAATTTCCGTTAACAATGAATTAAAACTTGATATATCTTTCAAGGGCAAAAAAATGTTAAGGCATAAAAATGAGATGTTGCCAATTCATGTTAATAATTTTAACCAAATTTTAGAAGTTATTAATTTTTATGAGGGAAATCAGTGTATGGGTTTGCAAACCCTTTAAATGAAACAATAAATATTATTGAATCTGTTTATAAAAAGTCGTAAAATTTTTTTGTTGATGAAAATAAGAGTCTTTTTAATTTCTTTCTTGAACAAATAAATCTTTCTAAATGTAAACCAGAAAGATACAGGTATTCTCCTGACACTCTAATTTTTGCTTCTCTGTTATTTTACATTTCCCCTCAAGCTTATAAATTTATTCGGAGTTCAAACTACATGACCTTACCAGGTCCGAGCACTATTAGAAAGCTTTGCTCGACACTGCGAAATTCTCCGCAGACTGAAGACAATAATAATTTTCTTGCTTATGCCAAGCATGCATTTATAAATTTGAAAGAGTGTGATCACCATGTTTTTCTCCAGGTTGATGAAATTCACATTAAGCCTTTCCTTGATTATAAGGGAGGCAATATAGTGGGAATGGCATACAATAGCACAAACTTAGCAACAAATGTTCATGTTTTTATGCTTGAGAGTCAATTCTCCTCGTATAAAGATGTTCTCCACATTGTTCCAGTTGACACATTTGACGCTTTGAAACTTTTTGACATTCTCAATAAACTCATTTTGGGTTTGGAAGAAATAGGGTATCGTGTAAATGGTGTAGCAACTGATAATAACTCAATTAATCGTAAAGCTGTATGCAACTTTTTAGACCCACCTAAATTACAAGTAAAATATACACATCCAGCAGATAGTTCGCGACCCCTTTTTTATGTAATTGATCCTGTTCATATTTTTAAATGTTTTAGGATTAATTGGATGAATCAGAAGAATGGTTATTACTTTTATTATCCATCTTTTATTCCCTCTAATGGAGACGAAGTTATAAAAACAGCTTCCTTAAGTAGTGTGAGAAAACTGTTGATTTAGAAAGTTCTAATTTAATGAAAATTGGGTACGGGTTAACACGTAAGTCTTTGTGGTCAACAAACTTGGAAAGGCAAAATGTGAAATTGGTGCTTAAACTTTTCAACAAGGATTTTGCACATGCTCCAAGAGAACTTGGGAGCAAGCATAACTTGGAACATTTTGATGAAACAGCAGAATTTCTAAATATACTTTGTACATGGTGGGACATTGTTAATGTTAAAACTCCTAATAAAGGGAAAATTAAATGCAATCCAATGGCCACACCACTTACATCTCATCCTTCTGATGAGAAACTGATATTTTTGAAGCAGTTTGCTTCCTGGATGACAGGGTGGGAAAATTTTGAATCCAACAACGGCCGGTTGTCGAAAGAAACATTTCTTGCTGCACGTCATACCACAGAAAAATTTGTGGAAATTGCCACTTATTGTACGCAGGAACTGAAAAAAAAAATGTTCTCTTGGGTAAGATACAGACAGATAAACTGGAATCTAGATTTGGTCAATATAGGAGTATGTCTGGAGACCAGTATCACATTTCAGTCCGGCAAATGTATGAAACAGAAAGCAAACTTCGCCTGTGCCATGAACTGAAGCTTGCTTCACACAAAAAAGGGGTGATAACTGTTGATTTGTCAAACTTTAAAGATGAAGATAAGGAAAACAATGAGCAACAACCCATAGATACAATTTTTTGTGATATTACAGTTGAGGAATCTGATATAAGAGAAATAACTGATAGTTTAGAACCAATTACTTATTTAGCAGGTTATTGCTCTCATGCCGTATTAAAAAAAAAAAAAAAAAAAAAAAAAAAAAAAAAAAAAAACTGTTCAGATTGTCATCAAATGATGACAGTAGAAAAAGAATCTGTTTCCCAAAATAACTCTAGGTTGATTGCAATTAAAAATAGGGGCGGCTTACTCTTCCCAAGTGAAATTGTTATTAATGCAGTTATCCATACTTATATAGTAGTACAAAAACTTATCAGTAAAAAATATGAGGAATCTTTCATTAAAGTTTTGAATCAGCGCAGATTGGTTATTAATCTTGTGGAGGATATTTTAGTCACTAAGGATTCCTTTCTATGTTTTGAAAAATGTGTCAAGGGGCATGATTTACTACCTCACATAACAATTATTTTGAAGGCTGCAACAAATAGCCTCCTAAATAATTATTGTAAGCTAAAGAATGATATAATTTAATAGTGAAAAAAATACCTAATATTACTGTAGTCTCAAAAAAAAAAAAAAAAAAAAAAAAAAAGTTGGAAACTCTTACTAAAAGCTCTGTAAAAAGTAAACAACAAGATAATTAGACCAGGGTTGGGGTTTTGGACCTCCGAAACTGGTTTTGAACCAAGCTTTTTTAACAATTATTAGATTTTTGGAAGCATATTTTGATTAATAAAGTAGGTGTATTTGCAATAAAAATGTATAATATTATAATAAATAATGTTAAGTCGAGAGAGATATTTGTCAATTTGAAAATGTCAGAGTTGTGGTTCATGCATTTTCACTTTATACTTTCGTACTAAGATGTATTTTGTTTCATAAAATAACAAAACCTGCTTTGTGCTTGAATAGTATTGTTAATCCTTGATTAATTTTGCGAAGTTATTTTGTACATACTTTGTTTGATAATACATGTGTTAACTGTTATTTTCTGTTTGTTTACTGTAAAGAACAGAATAAATTTGTTTTTATCCACTCTGAATTTGCTTTATTCTTGTGTTGTTAAGATAAAATATTATTAAAACTAATCCAATTTGCTCACAAGTTACATTCATAAAGATACATAAGTATTTACCAATTCACACATGATAAAATAATATATACATAATGAAATTTTTCAGTTTATTTTACAGGAAAAAAAAACGAAGATTTCAACAGAAGACTTGAAGAAGTAGTTGAATCGACAAATCTCAAAAAAAGTGAATGAATGATAATAAAATTATTAAAGATTAGGTTTATACTACTATTATACATACTTTACGGACTTTAGGTTGTGATATTACTGAACAGCTATTTAAAAAAAAAAATCAATTAAGCTGTTATTTCAGTAAAAATATGTTTTGAAGTTGATTTAAACTTTTTTTTACTTCACAAAACAATTTAATTCCATGAATAAATGGGTAAACATATTTAGTAGTGTTATTTTAATCTTTTAAGAGGCTTTGCTACTAGTTATTAGAAGTTATTCAGAAAAATTATAAGTATTAATTAATATTATATGACATAATATTATATTAATTAATATATCTTACAGATTATATGACACAAATTTATGCTTTTCCTACAACTAAAGTTTTAAAAATAAGTATATGAGCTTTCTTTTCAATAAATATTTTTCTGCATAACTTTTTAAAGTAGAAAAGATTTTTCAAATTAAACTCGTAAACAAAAGTGAATAAATTATTTTTTTTTTTTTTGTGAACTGATAAAGGCATATTATAAAAGTGCATTTTATAATACGTTTTCATTAATCTGAAAATCGTCTAAAATTCATTAGCGAAATATATAAGAGAGCTGGGAAAAGCGATTTTTTTTAAAGCATTTATTCGAAAATCAGTATACTGTAGCAGATTTTAATCTATTTGACTGCACGCAAGAAAAGAAAAAAAAAACCTTCTCCATAAGTGCTTTGCAGTCATGAAAATGACCTCCAGAAAAAACGGAAAGACTTTCTTTAAAGAATCTCAAGACGTTCACTCTTCCGTGCCGAAGACCCTCTCCCCTAGAAGTGGTGACTCACATCATCAGCGAGCTGGCCTCCCCTTATCTCGATGGCCACGGCTTAATGCATTGCGGTTTACTTGTAACACTAAAAACGAATAGTTTAAAATATAATGAAATAATCGCACTATAAATGGCATTTTTTATTTTTAATTAGTATCGCATCATATGTATAAAACAAAATTCCGTCTAGATGATCTGAATTGATTTCAATTTAACTTTTGTAATCCATATTCTTTGAAGTAAATTAAAAACTAGTTGATCATTATTTTAAAATTGTTATTTGCTTGTACATTGTTTAACCATTTATGTATAAGATTATTTAAAAACTTTCTTATAGCTACTGATAAATGGTATTCCTAAGACTAGATCTAATAATAAAATAATAATATGTAGTTGACAGCAGTAAAATAATATAACTTATCTGTTGAAACAAAAAATCTTTGATTTACGTCAAACTGGGAGTGTTAGTGTAACTTTTCCTTGTCTAACAACATTTTATAGTTCTGAAAAACTAAAAAGAATCGAACGTAAGAATAGGGGGGAGGGGTGTGAAAAATCTTACTTGCCCTTACATGTGTGTAGGGGAGGTCGAAAATTGCCAAATTAATGAATTCCTTACGTAATTAATGAATGGCTCGTTTATCATGACTCTTTTATTTTGAATTTTGTATCCTCATTTAAATTCGCTTTTTTCACAATGTTAATAGACTTTTGATTGTGCACTTATCCTAGTTTAGAGAAGTTTTAGACGATTTTCAACTCCGCGCCAGTCACTAGCCCAGCCCAAAAATAACTTCTGGGTGAGATTTCAGCATCAAAGTCCCTCTTCAGATACGCAGTTTTAACATGGCAATATGTGCAAAAACCAAAGATTCTGGGGAGATGACACTCAACCCTCTTCCCCTGATTGCACCCCTGGGTTTTTTTCTTGCCCAGATGCCATTCTCAGTTCTCAATCATCGGGCCAACTGCATGCGAGAAGAGCCAATCTCAAGGATATTTTACATACTTTTGCCCACTTTTTTTTTTATTTACTCACGTTGATCTCTATCACGGAACGCGGGAGCGTCCCGCAACGCCAAGGAAACCAAACGTCAGCAGCCAACAGAAGCAAATCCATCGCCAAAGACGAAAGAAAATAAAAGCGACCAAGAACAAGATTACACGGCAGAACAAGTTGGGGTTTTTTGGGTTTTTCACCTCTCTGTATATCAGCCCCATTAAGACCCCCGGAGTTGATTTTTGGTACACTCAATCTCTAGTGGCCCCAGACCGTAAACCAAAATACAATCCCCTGTACCATCGGTGGGAGGAGGTATTAAAGTTATAAAATCGCTGTTCAAAAAAGTTTTCGTTTTCTTTGACAGGGCTACAGCCCAGACGAAAAAAGGAATCAAGCTGAAATTTCGCACACATATTCCTTGTGCCCTACTGATGTGCCTTTTGAGCCACTGAACCCCTCGTTTTTACCCCCAAATTTTACCTTCCCGGGGTTCTATCACAGCCCCCCGGGGGGCTACGGTAATGATTTTTTGTATACATATTCTTGGGAGGTCATTGAATACATATACAAAAATTCAACCCCCAGGGACTTCATGGGCCGGAGTAATTGAAGTTTGAAAATCACTAATTTTCCCAAACTTCTTATGTTACTCTCAGCTCATAGGGTTTGTTTATCTCGGACTGCAATTGCAAGGTTAGAACAGATCTAACAGTTATTCCAAAGTTGTCTTAGGAAATGAAATTCAATCAAGACTGAAACATATCCAACAGTTGCAACTAGACGTTAAATCGCGGATATCACAAATTTGCCACAGCGACTGTGCATGCGCGCAGACTTGAGCTCATTGGGCTTTCTGTATTTAGATTCTGTGTTGTTTGTTTATACTTAAGCAGAGAAACAAATAATTGAATGAGATTAGAATTCTTTCCTCCCCCTCCCCCCCCCAAGTTTTGCCGATACGAAATTTCCTTCCCCCTGTTTTTCAGTTTTGATATATTTATGGAGGGAAGAAAGTTTAAATGTCGGGGCGAAACTGGGGTTCAACCATTACAATATTTTACGTGACAAATTACATGAAACTGTATGCATATGAATACGGCACATATAACTTTTTAGTTGAAAGCGAAAAATAGCACTTTTTTATTGGTTTGCTTACTTTCTAAATTAATGGATTTTTCACAAACAACACAAAATGAATTGAAAATATATGAAATACGTGTGTGGATACCCGTGCTTTGCAGTAATTTGTTATCTGAAAACGTTTTTGCAATTAATTTAAGCAAGACTTTTACTGAGCTTAGTCCGCGCGCAACGTGCGCATTCGCTAAGGCAAATTTGGGATATCAGCGATTTGACATCGAGTAAAGATGTATAGATCTTCTGACAAATTCAAATTTAAAATATTTAATGGCTTAGTTTTTTTTTTTTTTTTTTTTGCTTGGTGATAACATGCGTTATTTCGTTTTTTAATGAACTTTTAAACAGAACTAGGTATTAAACAAGACAAAGACTTCTATCAAGAAAAAGATAAATCACTAAACAATTAAAATTATTCCATAAAACGTGAAATAATACACAATTTAAGAAAAAATGTAACTAAACAAAAAGTAAAAAGCTAAATTAAAATAGCCCTCAAGCTGTAAAACATTTAAAGAAACCTTCATAAAAATGTGGAATAATCTGTCAAATAAAGAAACTGTAATAGAATTTATTGCGAAGTTGTAAAATACTCGAAAACAATATAATTTAAATTATAGTGTTTTATTATACAAGAAGTTTTCTTTGCAACAGAGAGGATGCAAGGATTGTAATAAAATTTAAACCGTCCAATTCTCACAAAATGAACATAGAATCTTAATAGTCAGAAAATAACTTGACGTAAAATTAGGCTGGCCATTATTGTTCCTTAAAAACACAAAACAGCGTTGTTTCAATTGAAAATTTTCTGACTTGAAGTTTGTAATTCTAAAAATACAGACAAAGTAATAATATCTATGCAAAAAGATGTGATATCTCATCAAAAACAACCCTGTTGTAAACATTTCCCCGCCAAGAAAACCTTTAACTTTTCCGCACAAAAAAGAAAACCTGCATCCGAAACCCAAAAACCCTCTGCCATAAAAAGTTATGATATCTAGTTTGCCCACGAAGTATATACCAAACTATCATCCTCCCTCTTCTCCCTTTTCATCACAGCTACTTCTATTAGAACCTCCTCCCACCCTCAACTCCTCAGAAATATGGATAGATCTTTTGAATTGATTATCTTGCTTGGCGGGAAGCTTTACAAAGTGAAGTGGTTGCTTGGTGAGCAAAAAGCTTCCCGCCAAACAAGATAAACAATTTAAAAGATCTATCCATATTTCTGAGGAGTTGAAGGTGGGAGGAGATTCTAATGGAAGTAGCTGTGATGAAAAAGGAAAGAGGGAGGATGATAGTTTGGTAGATACTTGGTGGGTAAACTAGATATCATAACTTTTTATGGCTGAGGATTTTTGGGTTTAGGATGCAGGTTTTCTTTTTTGTGCGGAAAGATTGAAGGTTTTCTTGGCGGGAAAATGTTTACAACAGGGTTGTTTTTGATGAGATATTTTTTAACGAGAAAGATTGATAGACGGTTTCCATCCTGATGAAAAACCCAAGATCTAACCAAAACCTAAAACAAAAGACCTTCTGGAATTTTTTTCGAAAAGGTCTTATATCATCGACATGAGACCTTTTTGAAGACTTTTGAAGTCTTCTATGAAGGCATCTTGCCGAGATCGCCAACTAGGTCATCACAGGTGGACATGGAAGACTTTTAATAAAAACAGTAAACGGGGCGGGGGGATATTGTTGTGCTTTTGTATAACCATTTAATCTCAATGCGTAACAAAAATAGTAAAAAGTAAAAGAAAGCCTGCATTTTTGTTCCATTTAAAAACGTGCGACGCAAAATATTTCCGTTCTGGAACTTAAATCACGCAAATTTTAAATGAATTTCGAGCTCTCGTGTGAGAAAACTATAATGATCATTTTCTTCAAATGTACTATTTTACTCTGTTAAAGCGTACGCTGTTTTCGATAATGTTACAAAAAAAAAAAAAAAAAAAAAAAAAAAAAAAAACTTCTTTAATCATTCGAATAGTTTGACACAAAATCAGTGTTTTGTGACTTCTGCGAAATTTTGCTTTGCAGTTCAATTATAATAAACTATCAATGGTCGTTTCCTATATCAGGAGGAAAAACGACAGCGAATAGCAATGAAATTTCCAACAAAATGCAACCACGGAAGGAACCATTTCTTTAAATCTCTGAAGACCAGCGGAGAGTGAGCTGCTTGTCTACTGTGTCTCAAATTGAAAATGGCGCAGCTAAACTATCATACCAAACGCTGTTCGTGAATTAACACAGCTGCCGTAAGCCGTAAGATTCATTTAATCATACGTCGTGTTTGGAATAACGTTATTCGATGTTATATTTACAAAAAAGTCTAAACAATTTCATGCAAGAGGTCACATTTTCAAGAAACTATTATGGATGTTAGAAGGTAGTTCAAAACGGAAAAACGCTTTAGAACTTTCTTATTTGCTTGAAATTAAAACTGCTCCAACACAACATTCATTTCAAACGAAACGAGTAACGCTTTTTAGTGTATGAGGGATGAGACTAGTACTACCGAGGGAAAGTAAAGCGCAGTATCTGCAGAAATGGGTTTTCGAGCTGTTTTAAGAAACGCGTTTTGTATTCAATTCTTACAATGGAAAAATGTTGGAATTGTAACTTTTTTCCCGCTTTATATCCGACGTAAGCATACTAAGCAAGCTTGCATAATAAAGCTAAAATACAGTAGCTGACAAAAATGCAAAAAATGAACATCTTTCAATCAAAAATGATTTGCACTCAGCATTCATTTGAATTTTGGCGTTTTGAATGCAACTTATGTTTTTTGCAATCACGAATTGCGGTAAGACCCTCCTCGTTGAGTTTCTTCATTTTGCAAATAGAATGGAATGGAAATGGCTAAAAATTTGCACCCGTCATATTATGACGGGGGATTTTCTGGAATAGGTAGTATGATGCATATCAGGAAAAAAAAAGGTGATTAGGATGCGAAAATAAAGATTTCATGGCCGATATCACTTATCATAAAGATTATTAATAGCGTATAGCGTTATGTATTTTTATTTTTTATCGAACTTTAATGATGGCTCAGCAGTTCTGGAAATTTTGTATTTCGATGCATTGTTAATTCATAAGTTCATCTACGTTTTTGTTTTTTTTTTTCTGAAAAAACGTAATTTTACACCCCCGCCCCTCTTTTTAAAAGTAAGATGTGCTTAAGTTAAGCCTGTAAGCACACGATTTGTAACCATGGCGACGAAAATTTGTATAAATAAATATCTGAGCAACGAGTTAGCTTATTCTCGTCGTTATGACAATCTGAAAAATCAGAGAAACATCAACTCTGGAAAGGTGAAAATAAACAATATACGTCCGTAAAATAATGTTAAGGATATATTTCCTTACAAAATTCCGCATGCCAATTAAGAACTAAGTTATAACTTCTGCCGTTTATAGGTAAAGGGCAGTAACATCAAATTTTTCATTTTTTTAAAAAAATTTTTGCATTTTTTCATCTGTTGTAGATTTGCTTTACTGTATTAGCTCGCTTTTTTCAACCATAGGCGGATTTAGGACTGAGTTCCTGGGGGGGGGGGGGGGGGGGCAGGATTCTTTTTTTTTTTTTGAGCAACATTTTTATAGCCCCCCCCCCCCCACTCCCATGTTTTTGTCTATGCTTTACTTTTTCGTGTTGTTTTTATTAATGTGTGTTTTCATGTTGTCCTTTTTGAATTGACCTTAAGAGAGGGGGCTGATATCAAGAGAGTGACACAGGGCTCCCTTTTAAGTGGGAAATAGAATGTCTAATTTTAGGGGTCCCGGGGGTTTCTCCCCCGGAAGAAATTTTGTAAAATGGATATAAAATTCTGCATTTTGAAGCCTTATAAAGGTTAATGGGACAGACAAAGAAAGTGATAACTAGATTATACAGTTGTACAGTATTGTTCAAACTTTGTAAGAAACAGCCATTTTAAGTTTGAAAGAAAAAATAAACTATAGATTTCTCATAACAACAACCTTTTTTTAATTATAAGAAGTGCAGAAAACGAAAAAGAATAGAGGTAGTGTATGATTTTTTTTTCGGGCTAAACAGATTAACAATGCAGTAGAAGTAAGACAAACGCAATCAATGCTAAAGAATTTCTAAAATACTGCATTAGGGATTGAATATATAGCAAGATATGAAACATGTGAGTCACAAAAATTTATTTCGAATAATATGTTACAAACGCAAGAACCATGATTTTTACATTTTTAATGCAGGATGTGGCAAGGAGCTGAATTTGGCAAATTTTGGCATTCCTCTTCCTCTACCATTTGTTAGAAATTTTAAAATTTAAGATTTGTAGCCACATGTTTCCAAACATTCAAAGTGTTCAAGCACTTGAAAATAAAATTAGTTTTTTCAACCAATTTTCATTTTTTAAGGAACGAATCATGCAATTTTTTTGGGAGTTAGGGACCCACTTCAAAGCATGGGCCCTAAGCAATAGCTTGTTTATCTTATAGGCAAATTCAGCCCTGTTTGTAATTCACTCTTACCTGCAGATTTTTGCTTGATTTTCTTTTAATTTTTACAAAAATTCCTCAGTTTTCACAATTAAAGGATCTTACCAAAGGATTTTACCAATCTTTGTTAGGGTTTTTATAGATTTTTATAAAATTTTACACAAATTTTCCAAAACTTTTAATGACTCAATTATTTAGGTTTCAATAATGACAAGGACTGACTCACTTAGACTTAGATGATTATGACTTACCTTACTTTTTAAACAGTATTTATAAAGTAAGTAAAATAGTACTTTCCCAGTAAGTAAAAAGATTCAATTAATCAGAATACTCAGATAACTGAAATTTATTCAGTTTGTGTTAGAATTAAATTTCTCTCTCTCTCTTTAAAAGGCGGGGGGAACTATTTTTTAGAATCTCTCAAAAAGCCAATTAATCTACTAAGAACATAAATATTATGCACAAATCCGCTTTAAATGTGGACACAAATCATAACGAGTAGATCGTTCTGTTAGCGCGAATGGGGGGGGGGTCCTCCCCATTTGCTTTAGGTTCTAATTTGTTAAAATAATCGTCAACTATTATTGAGTGTTGCAGCTTAATGTATAGCTTGTTTAGCCTATATTTTCATACACTTGCCCAAATGGTTTTCAGTCCAAAATAGTGAATTTAGACACATTTTCAGCACCCCAGTGACAGCTGCACTATTTGTATTTAATGTTAGTTTTTTTTTTTTCTTTGTCCTTTTCTTTTCTCTCATCAGAAAAGGACATTTGCTATTCTCTTCATTTTCGCTGAACTATTCAAAAAAGAAAAAAGTCATGTTTTTTTTGTTTTCAGATTTTGGAAGATGTGTTGTTACTATATAAAGTCCTCTCAAAACTGGGGGGTATTGCCCTTATGCTCCCCCCTATAAATCCACCCATGCTCTTCTAAACTATTCAAAAAAGAAAAAATAA